>NW_014011087.1:0-1407 GCF_000611645.1 Monoraphidium neglectum
CGCCTGAGGCGGCCCCTCTGCGAGGGCCCGTCGCCCCCGCCACTCCTCGCTGTGTCGAGCGCCCGCTCGGCGCTGCGGCGTTGGGGAGGGCCCTGGCGCCGCGGCGCGCCGGTGGTTGTGGCCCCCTCTCAACTGCCCGTTGCGAGGCGCGCCGTCTCGACCGCCTGTCGCACGCGCCGGCGGCTCTAGATCGCACTGCACCCAGGCCGTTGTTGTTTGCCCCACAGCATCAGGACCCCCGCTGGCCGCTCCCATTCCCATCCGCTACTCAAACACTTGCCGCCAACAGCCTGAATTTTTGTGCCGCGGCCAGGCCCCCGCCCCGGCGGGGGCCGCGCCCACTCTGAGGCACCTGCATGCGGCATCACTGTTCGTTCTGGTTGCCAGGGCATGACGGGGCACGGCACTGATTACCGCATAGGGACACACAGGGATCTGGGCAGGTGCGCCGCAGCCCCGTGCGGCGGCGCCGCCGCCGCCGCTTCGTCGGCCGGGGCGCCGCCCGCGGCGCGTGCCCTCCGCCCCCCGCCGCTGCGAGATCCATGCACACGCACGCGCATGCGCGCGCGCAGCAGGCGGTCGCGCTTTGTGGCGCGCGCGCGCGCGACGTGTTGTGTGCGTGTTGTTCTGCTCGGCTTTGCTTTCTGCCATGTGATGTGGGCTTCGCCCATAGGAATTCTAGGTACAGTTACCCTCCCTTGCCGGCCGCTCAGGACCTTATCTCATACCACTGTCCCCGCCTCTGCTCCTGGCACGCGCACGCGCGCGCGCCAAGGCGCCCGCCGCCCCACGCCCTCCTCGCCCCAAGGCGCTCCGCGGCCCCGGCCCCTCGCGGGCGGCGGCTGCTTCTCGCTGGGTTGGGTCGAGCCGAATACCTCGGGCGCTCCCGCGCTCTGCCGCGCTCCAGCTCGAATCACGCGCAGAGGCTGCGTGCGGGTTGCATGCGGCTCGCCAGGCGCGGGCCGCGTGCGCGACGCACGCTACGCGTCCATAGTGCCGTGCTTTACTTTTCCGCACTTTTCCCTGAGGCCGTCAGTTTGGCCTCAGGCCGCAAGGTTGCTCGAGGCCTTAACTTTGCCCAAAGCTGTCCGTTTGACCGACGCCGCCGCAACGCAGGCGGGGCTGTGCCCTCAGACTGCAGGGGCCGGCTCGCCTCGCCGCCGCATGCGCGCGCCGCTGTGAAGATGCCATGCGGTCACTGCTGCCGCCGCCGCCGCCGTACAGAAGACCCCTGCATCAGCTTCTGCACAACACGCAATGTATCACCGCACACCACAAGGCCCAAGGTTGACCGGAGTTTGACTTTCGACGTGCAGCCCCGCCGCTTTCTGGCGCACACAGCAGCACTACTGCATCAACGTACGGGCCCCCCTTGGAGGGGCCCGCACCCCCCACACGCCCGCCCCG
>NW_014011087.1:1806-9251 GCF_000611645.1 Monoraphidium neglectum
ATCCCCCCCAACACGGCGCCACCTCGGCCGCCGACCAATCACCGTCGCACCACCTGCATTCGTGCTTTTGCCCGCACCGCCGGCCCGCGCGCCCTGGCCTTCAGCCGTCCCTCGTACGGCCACGCACGCCGGCCCCAGCCGCCGCGTCCGCGCCCACGTGCGTGTGCCTTTCGCCCAACCGCATTACCCCCCTCCATGCCCGTGCCGCGGTCTCCTGTCGTGCGTGTTGTTGGCCCGGTGGTGTGCCTATGGCGTGGACGAGTGCCGCGACACCGCACCGGCTTACAAGGAAACGCACCCATCTCACCCCAGGCAGCGGGCTGCGCGCGTTGCGGGCCGCGCCGCTGCGAGCGAGAACACGCCCCCCTCCTTCCCGCCGCGCCCCTGGGCATCCCACCGAGCGGCGCCGCCCGCCATACGGTTCAGGGTCTGCCGACGCGGGCGCAGCGGGCAGCAACGCGCCTGCACGCACACACACACGCACCATGCACGCACGCACACACACACAAGCACCCCACAGGGGTCCCTCAAAAGCGAGGGCGCCGCGCCGGGCGCCGGCACATTGCGGCTTATCACTCTCAAAGCTATAAGGGTGCACGAGCGAAGCCCACGACCCCCCGCCGCGAATCATTCGTCGCCCCTACACCGATCGATGCCACCCCCCAGGCTGCCTGTGGAAGCGGACGCACCTCAACCCCACCCCACGCACCCCGCGTGGCTGCGCACCGGCTACTCCCAGGCGGCGCCCGCGCCCTTTGGGCTCGGTTCCTGCGTTCTTACGCCTTCCCCCTCCAGACCACGCTACGGGCCCGGCAGGCACGTGGCGGCAGACGCCGCGGCCGCGCCACAAGCGGCGGCGTGCGGCCCCGCTCGCGGCCCTGCCGCCCCCGCCCTGTCAGCGGGCCGAACCGCAACCCTTTGACGCGCCGCGGCCCACCACGCCCCCTTCTGGCTGCGGCTTGCCATTCGGGATGTTGACGTTGCACGGCAAACGAGAACGGGGCTCATGTATTGGGGCTCGCTCCAAGCGGTGCGCCATGGGGTCGCTGGGGCGGTCTTTGGGCAGCAGACTCGGAATCGTTTACGCCTGTTTCTGGCGAGGACACACTTCCGCAGCCCCGCTCCCACGGGGCCGAGGCAGTGGCGGCCCTCCGCTGCTGCCCAACACTTGCCGCACCGCACTCCGCGCACGCGCCGCCCCGGCCCGGGCGCCCGCCGCGGCGCCCGGCGCCCGCGCATTTGCTTTAGCGTATGGGGGGGCCGCGGGCGCGGGATCTCATCCGTCATGCAGAAGCTATACCGGGAAGAGAGAAACGGGATTTTCACCAGGCAAGCACGGCGCCCTGAGGCCACGTGTCGCTGCCGCCGCCGCGCGGCTCCTCTCCCAACGGCGTGGCTGTGCACCGTGAACCCCGCGCGCCGCGGCGTGGCCGTCAGGGGCCCGGCTTTTTCAGTGCGCCACAGGCCGGGGTCGCGCGCCCTTCCGACCCCTGGCTTCTGCTTATGCATGTTGCTTCGTCTTGCCCCCCTCGTCAATGCGCTGGGCCTCTCCATGGGATTCTCCAAGGCGCAGATCAGATCACCTTGATCACACTGCCGCTCCCGCGCACTGCCCTTGACCACTTCGTTCGCCAGACGCATCCCTTGGCACGCCGGCCGCGCACATGCACGCCGCAGGCGTGCGAGCGCGGGCTTTGCCCTCCAACCCCCAGGCTTTTCGCTTGCACCCCCCACCCTTGCACGCCCTGCCAGTGCGACTTCGGAGGCGGCTCACGCGCGCCTCGCCCCCCTTGAAACGGGCATCAGGACACCCCGCAGCCCTCGGCCGCAGCGGGGGCCGGGGCCGGGGCGCGCGCGCGCCCGACTTGGGCGGCGCGCGCAACACCGGGGATTCAAGGGATTGTGTTTTATTTATGCGCCGGCGGAGCGTCGGCGCGGCCCCTGCCCATCAGGACCAGCAGAGCGCTGCAAAGCTTATTCCATCCGGCACTCGACCGCGCACACCCCGTCGCGAGGGGCACAGCCGCAGGTCACGCCGCGCCCTTATCAGGCCCCCCAACGGTCAAAGGCGAGCGGAAGGCCCGCGCTGCGGGAGGGACGTCGCGAGGAGGGAACTTTGTGTAACCGTTGACCGTTTGACCGCGGGGCTTCTGGGCAGTCTGGGCTGTGGCCAGTGCCAGGCGCCGTGGCCGTGTGGGGTGAATTGTCTGTGGGGGGCTCGGTTCGCTGGCTGACGTCCGGGGCAGCAAGTGCCGAGGGACGCCATGTTACTCCGCTTGCTCTCGGCAAACGCGTGGCCGGGGACGTGCGAGCCAGCACACGCATGCACGAGCGCGGCCTCAAGTCGCAAGACACGCCCAGCCCTGCGCGCCCGGCGCGGCCGCAGCGTCGGTGTCAGAAGGCCCAGCGCTCCCCCGCCTCGACCTTGACCTCTAGCGGCACGGCCAGCGGCCCCGCGGCGCCCCGCATGAGCGCGCTCACGGCGGCGCCCATGGCCGCCGCGGCGGCGGGGCCGCCCTCCACCTCGAACAGCAGCTCGTCGTGGATGGACGCCACAAGGACCGCGCGCGGCTGCTGCTGCTGCTGCTGCGTCTGTGGTACTTGCTGCTGCTGCTGCTGCTGCTGCTGCTGCTGCTGGTAGTCGTCCCATGCGCACATGGCCAGCTTGATGAGGTCTGCGGCGCTGCCCTGCGCATGTGCACGTGAACATGGGAGAAAAAGATTGTGTTTCCCAGCACAAGGAGTGTGTGTGTGTGTGTGTGTGTGTGTGTGTGTGTGTGTGTGTGTGTGTGTGCGCGTGCGTGCGCGCGCACGCGTGCGTGTCATAACTGAAAATTGTGTGTCACAACTGGAAAATGCGTTCGCGATTGGCAAGCGGGGACCTCTGATCGCGCTGCCATCTGGCCGCCTTCCAGCCAGGCGAGTAGGGAATGCCCCGGCACACCCCCCAAAACCAGCGCACCTGTATCTGGCTGTTGACAACGCGCCGCAGCGCCGCAGCGCGCGCCTTGGCGTCACGCGACCCCAGCCCATCGATGGGGCGCCAGCGGCCCAGCAGCGTCGGCACGCCGCCGTCGCGTGCGGCCTGCTGCTGCAGGCTGCGGGGGTTGGGGCGCGAGGAGCGGCACGGGCTCGAGTCGGCGGCGGGTTGGGATTTGGATTCTCGCGGTCAGGTGTTGGGGGAGCGCGGAGACAGGGAGAGACGCTATGGTGTGTGTGTGTGTGTGTGTGTTTGTGTGTGTGTGTGTGTGTGTGTGTGTGTGAGTGAGTGTTTGTTCGTGTTCGTGCGCACGTGTGCTTGCCTGCATGTGTGCGTCCCCACCTGGCAACCGTCAGGGGCCACGCGGCAAGCTGACAAAACAAGGAAGGGATCACGCACACAGGGCAGGCGTCGGAAGCGCGCTGCTGCTGCCGGCTTTCATCGTCAGCGCGGCGCAGGACGCCGCAGCACAACCGCCACACAGGGCAGGCCGCACGGCGCCGCCTCGGGCTGAGAGAAGCGCCGGCGCGCCGCTCCGGCCCCGCGATTGCGCGCGGCGGCGCCGCACCGGTCGATGTAGAGCTTCACTCCAGGGAATGCGTCCAGGAAGGAATCGATCAGCCGGGCCGCGTCCTGCGGCAGGCAGGTGGACAGGCGCGCCGCGCGTACACGCCATGATGTGCGTGTCGGGCCACCAATCTCGAAGGGCGAGCGCTTGCGGGGGGTGGGTGGGGCCGGCGGGCGACGGCGGCCGCAGCGCCGGGCGGCTGCTCGCGCTTCGCGCGGCTGGCGCGGGAACGGGGCACTGCGGGCAGGGCAGATGAGGCTTGCGGACGGGCCCAGACCCGCACTATGTCAATGCCCCCTGCGCATGCACTCGCGCGCACACACACACACACACAAACACACACACACACACACACACACACACACACACACACACACAATCGGTCACTCACGTGCACACACTCTGACTGTGCACAACGCACCCACCCCAAAGGGCGAGTTTGTTGGCAAGCTTGCCGAGCTGGTGATAAAGAACTACGGCACCTCCCACGGCATCAAAAAGTCCGACATATACGTGGTGGAGGGCAAGAAGAAGCGGCCCTACTTTGATGACGAGGACGGCGGCGGCGGCGACGAGTGACATGGCGCCCTGCGTGGACCGCCCCGCGGGCGCCCGCGGCGCGGCGGCCGGGCGCGCTGGCAGGCGCGCGTCGGCGCAATTTTGCGGGCGCGATGAGTTTGGAAGCTGGCGGTTGTAGCGTGATGGGTATGGCAAACACCCAAATGCCGGGTTCAGGGTGATGGTTGGCGCCGGCCCTCTCGGCTGCGTTGTACCTAGTGTAGGTTTTGCTGCTGTTTGGTAAGATATGCTGTGGTGGTGTGTGGGGGGAGAGGGGGCAGCGGGTAGCAGGGCGGCTTTGGAAGGGGTGCCAGGCGAGCCAGTGAGCCAACAGCGGCGCCCGAAAGGCCAGGACTGCTGCGGATGTGGTGCGTGCACACAGCAGCTCAGGTGGCTGTGAGTGGCATTGGGTGTTTGTGCCAGGGTTGGGGCGCACCCATACGCGCATCACCTTGGTCCCTGCACATGCGCTTCATGAAAGCTCAAAAAGGTGGCATCTTTGGTGAAGGAGTGAGTGGACGATCGACACAGCACCCGCCCAAGTTTGTCGGTCGGCCGCGCGATGGGGTGGCTCAGGGGCTGGACCAGCGGCTAGGACCATCCGAAGAAACAGGGGTGGGCACCTATTGAGAGGCAGCGCGGCAGAGTGCACACTGCTCGAATCATTCCTTGCACCTCTCCCGCCATACACCTCCCAGCTGCACCCTGCCATACGCACCTCGCAAGCCCGCCCTGCCTGCACCCTCGTGGGCGCAGGCGCCAGCGCGCGTACCGCGCACAGCCGACCCGGCAGCGCGCTTTGCCCTTTCATGAGCTGATACAAGTCCTTCAGATCTTGCGGCCTGGCATGGGCAATACACGGATCATGAGACGATGCCAGCGTCACTGGGTGACAGCAGGGCCACCGCGACGAGACGAAGCGGCCTCGCCCCCTGCAGCACCCAGGCAGCGTGCTGACCGCGCTTATGAGCGCCTTGAAGAATATTTCATGAAACACAGCTGCTGCTCACCATCTGCCTCGTAGCGCTGCGCTGTTTGATCCGGTTCGAAAGCATATCCATCGGACAGTCAGGGTCCGCGCTTGCCAAGTTGGGTGGCTCGAAGGCACGATTCATACTGCTGTAGACCTTTTGTCGCGGGCTCCACGCTCCTTGTTGCGATCGCACTTGCCGCTGCTGCCACACACCAGCACGTGGGGCAATGCGCCGCGCCCCTGGTTGCCCGGGCGGCACGGCCGCCCGCGGCAGCAGCGCCTCTACTAATTGCCCACTTAGGTGCGCCCAAGCGGTCTCTCCCTGACCTGTATGCAGCGAGCATGGCGAATCCTTACAATGCATGACTGTGCGTTGACCAATGGGTGGGCGGGAACGACAGCCAGCCGCGCGATCGGACGCTGTGCCCCGCCAAAGCCCCCCAACCCTCCGCCCCGCCCACGCCCGCCGCGTCTCCGCCCGCACGCAGGCGCGGCGCCCCCTGCGGCGCCCCGCGGGCCCCGGGCCGTGGCCGCAGGGCCGACGGCGTCAGCCGCCCGCCCGGCGCCCTCTTCATACCCGCCGCGCACGTCGACGCGCCACCTGGCCCCGCGCCCTTCGCCACGCTGCCGTCCTCCCCGGAGCCCGCCGCCCCCCAGCAGGCCCCGGGATCCCACGCGCAGGCTGGCGACAGCAGCGCCGCCGCCGTCCCGCTGCCGCCGCATGAGGCGCAGCAGCTTGGCCCGGAGCACCAGCAGCAGCAGCAGCATGCCGCAGCCGGCGCCGCCCTGCAGGCGACAACGGAGGCAGCGGAGCCGTTCTCACGCGCCGGCAGCGTGCCCCTGGCGGGCGGCGTGCTGGAGCTCGTCCGACTGGAGGGGGACCGCTTGCTGCGCGTTTGGCTGCCGCCGGGTGCGAGGGCTGGCACAAACGCGAACCGCATGCTTGCGCCCGCATGCGCGTGTGCCGCATGCGTCGAGCATCGACCCCTCCGTCACGTCACCCGCACTCCCAATCTTCAGCCTTATTGTGCTCCCAAATGATCCACCCTTCGGCCGCCCCGCCCCTGCACCATCACCCCTGCTCCCCCCCCTCCTGCAAGCAACTTGCGCTCCGGCCGAACCCACTTCATCCCTGCTGCACACCCACACACCTCTCCCCGCCTCACACACCCTAAAACACCCAGGTTACACCCGCACCGAGGCCTCGCGTAATCCCTACCCCCTGCTGCTCCTGAATGACGGCCAGAACCTCTTCAGCGACGCCCTCTCCTTCAGCGGCGCCTCCTGGCGCGCCGCCGACACCGCGTCGCGCCTGATCACGTCGGGCGAGCTGCCGCCGTTCTGCGTGGTCGGGATTGACCACGCGGGGGCGGAGCGGTCGCGCGACTACCTGCCTTACAAGCCCGGCACGGGGCCGGGTGCGTCGGGGCTGCGGCCCTGGGGTGATCGGGGCAGCGGCGGCGCTGCCGCGGGGCAGCGGTGATCGGGGCAGCGGCCAGGCTGCCGCGGCGGGCTCGACCGGCACGCACGAGAGAGAAGCCTAAAAACTTCTGCAGATGGTTACGCAAGCACACGGACTGCTCTGAGACGGCCGACACAATCTGCCTGTCCCAGACGCCAACCCCTCTGCACTTTGTTGAACTCTCGACGTCGGTTGATGATCCCCGCAGGCGGCTTCCGCCCCGACGCGGCGGACTGGCCGGGGGGCGGCGTGGAGGCTTACATGACGCGCGTCATGGACGAGGTCGTGCCCTGGCTCGCGTCCGCCTACGGCACCGCCCCCGGCGGCCCCGGCCTCGCGTTCGGCGGCTCGTCGTTCGGGGGCGTCTGCGCGCTGTGGGCGGCGATGCGGTACCCGGAGCGGCTGGGGGCGGCGCTGGTGGAGAGCCCATCCCTCTGGTTCGCCGACGAAAACTTCCTCAGGTGCATGTCACGATGAGGGGGTGTGGGAGGGGGTGGGCGCCAACTGGAAATAGTGAGCGTGTAGTGCCTGCGACGCAGATCTCTGCCGTGGGGCACGTCAATGCGACGTGTGTGGAGTGGCAGAGACTGCACAGCGGCGGCGCTGCGCGGCTGCGGCTTCACGGCGTTTTCTTCAAGCGCCCCCCGCGCGATCCAAACCCGCCAATCGAGGCAGCCCTTAACACTGCACAACACCCCGCTTGACGTCCGCCATCCCCCAGGGAGGACGTCGCCGCGTACGAGGGGCCGTGGCCGCGCCGCGTGTTCCTGGCTATGGGCAACCGCGAGTACAGCGGCGTCCGCGCGAGCCCCGGCCCCCAGTGGGACGCGCTGCTGGTGTCCTACTGCGAGGACCTCGCGGCGCTGCTGGGGGCCAAGGGGCTGGGGGAGGACCGGCTCAAGTG
>NW_014011086.1:0-7500 GCF_000611645.1 Monoraphidium neglectum
GCCCGCCGCCTCAACGGTTGCAAGTGGTTGCCGCGCTGCCGCAGGGCCGAGATTGAAACGCTCGTCAGAGGCTGCAGCGCGCCGCGGGCCCCCCTGTCCCTCCCTACCGGCGGCGGCGCCCCCCGTTTTGCGGCCGCTGCCCGCTCGCCGCCCGCGTCGCCCCGTCCTTACCAACTCCCCCTGCGTGTGTGCCGGTGGTTGGGCTGTCGCAAGCGCGCTTTTCGCACGCACTCTTTTGGTTGCCCGGGACCTGCTGGACGGGACCCGCCGCCGCACTAGGGCGGCCCCTCTAGGCCAGGAGGGAGCGAAGGCAAGGGATACCTTTTCGTGTCCAGCTTCGTAGCGGCCTCTGTACCACCATCCACTCATTTCGGGTCGCTCTCGGCGGCGCCTCCCTCTTGCCAGATTACATGTGAGGCCACCGCGCGGCAGGCCGCCGCAGCCGGCCCGCCCCAGGGACGGTCTTCCGTTTGTACTAGCACCTTCCACCTTTGCGCCCCTGCTGCGCCGCCCGCCTGCGTTGTCTGTACATTTCAGCGATTGTAACATACATGCATAGAGCCAGAGTTAGCACCGGCGGCGGGGCGCGCCGGGGCCGACGGGGGGCGCAGATAGATAGTTGGGGGCGCTTGATTGCAACGGGCAGGGTCTGAGAGGGGAACGGCGACGTGGGCCGCGCCCTGACGGCGGGGCTATCACTGCAACTTTTGTGCAGGTGACAGGGGCGGGGGGCGGCGCTGGGTGCCCATAATGTCTGAAAAAAGGCAGGTAGCCATTGGTGTGTTTGGCAGCACACTGGGGATGGAGTGTGTGCCTGCTGTATGCCTGTGATGGGGCCCTGATCTAGTCAACAAAGTTGGTTCAAAAAGCAAAAACCCCTGGGCGCGCACCATTTTGCGTTTTTTTTTCATGTATGGTCACGGCTTTGTTTTTTTTTCAGCCTCAGGGGGTTGCATTTGAGTGGGACATGCGCTCAACATATAGAGCGCGTCCGCACCCACGGCGGGCACATGTGGGCCGATCTTGCATATGACCCCCCTCCAACACGCGCTGTGTCTCCTGACAGCTGCAAGGCTGCCATGTCATCGTGCTAAACAAGCCTCTATACCGTGCCGGATGGCACCCATCATGTGTGAAAAATGATGCAGCACTTCAAGCACATTGACCTGACACATACAGTGGTCAATGTAGGGAGAATGGCCACAAGAGACGTTTGACCGTAGCCCAGGAAACTCCATATCCCTCACATGATATTATAAAGTGTCTCCAGCACTGATTTGTGAGCATCTGATACGTGAGCAGTGCATTGTGGTACTTGCCGAGCTGCGCTGCCCTCTTTCCCTCCACACAAAAGACCATAGTATGAATATATAATCCCCATTTTGATATACCTTTCATAGAACTGCCACATCATCCTCGCGGTGGGCCCAACCTGGCCCGGGTCTGTTCCGCTGCGGTGAACCGGTAATCGGGACCTGAGCACAGATGGGTCAGCGGCATTGATGAATACAAGTTCGCGTGTGTGGACGCCACAGTCAGGGAACATGGCGCGCGGCGCTCAACAAGCCAGCATGCATGCTGCTAACAATCGTGGTGACCTGCCGCTATGACGAGGGTGCCCATGGCTCCCATGACATAGAGGATGTGGGGGCGGCTGTTCCCATCCCCGCCCGTGTGCCCACACATTTCTGGGTGTAGAGAGAGAGAGAGAGAGAGAGACTACGCTGACGCCTCGCGCGGCTAGAAGCCACGCTGCAAGCGGCGCCGCGTCGGGTTAAGGAGAGGGGTGTGTGTGGTGAGCCACACCCCCCACCGTGTTCTGGGTGTAATTGAGTTTGAGGTGTATTGACCACCCTTTTGATGATTTGATGGCACCGCGTTGGTCGATCAGGGCTTCACAAATATGCACATGTGGCGGATGTATCCGTTTGAGAGCACGTGTTGTGTGTCAGACCCCCACATCGCGCTCCAAGATCACCAACTCAACAGGTCAGCCCCCTGGACGCATCGATGTCACTGCTGACGCTGACGCTGCGCTAGCCAGTGACGCGCTCCTGGCTGCGTGCATGGGGCTTGTTTGTGTCGCCCCGTAATTATCACTTTCTCAGCATTCTGATTCGTGGGACGGTTCGTTGGTTTGCATCGCAGATCGTCAATTAGGTCGGCAATCTCGTCTGCGTCGAATACGCTAGTGAGGAAGGGATTACAGTCTGAAAGGGCGCGCAACAGCGTTCCGTGTTTGATCAAGGTTGCATCTGTAAGCGCGCAAGGTGGGATTGGTCACCCTGACATTTTGAGAACACGGGGTGCCGCACCCTCCTGGCCCGCAGAATGGAGACGCGCCAGTGGTCCATCGTCACCGGAGGTGACATTCTGGGCCGAGGCGCGCCAGCTGACGTGATCAAAGGCAGCGCGCACCCCCGACCCCAACGGCGCCGCTCGAGCCTGCTGGGCTCCGGAGTTGCGGCACACTAAGACAAAGCCGCGGCGCCCCCCGCAAACCGGGCGCCATGCAATTACCAATCGGCAGATCGGCGACAGCAAGAGGCGTTCGATGCTGTGTTGACCGGTCAACATGGGCATCTGCTCTTGGGCGTGCCGGCCGCAGGCAACCGGGGCTTGGGCTTCGAGGTGGCCAGGAGCCTGGTAGCAAGAGGCCGCCCCATCATCATCGCCGTGCGCGACGAGGCCGCGGGTGCGTGGGCCTCCCGTCGCCGCCCCTGCCGCCACACCTCATGCGGCCTGCCGGCATTGAGTGCTGCAGGGCCGCTGCGTCCATTGCTTTGAGTGCGCCCGTCGCCCGCTGGCCGCTCAGTATAACCGGAGCCTGAGCCAGGACCCCTCCTGCCGGGTCTGACCGCCACTCCCCTTCATCACCTTCATGTTTGGCCACCTCCGGGCCCATTGTTTTTCTGCTGCACACGTGCGTGCTTTTGTGCAGGCGACAGAGCCGCGGCCGAGCTGCGGGCCGTGGCGGGGGCGCGGGTGGAGGTGCTGCGGCTGGACGCCAGCAGCGGCGACAGCATCGCGGCGTTTGCGGCCGAGGTGGGGGCGAGGTTTCCCGGCCAGATCGACCTGCTGGTGGGTGCGCGGGCGGCTCCCATCGTCCAAATGATTGCTGTATGTACTTGTCCACGCACCTGCGTAGTTGGATTCGTTGTGCGAGTGGTATGGGGGAGAGACCGGGGCTGCTGTGCGGGGCGGCCGCATGCAAAAGTGGAGCAGCCAGTGGCGCCTGGATGTTCGGTCAGTGGCTCAGTCAACCGAGTGCGCCGTTATTTCGCGCGGCTGGCTAGCATTTTGATGCTCTTTGGGCGAGCCGCATGAAGAGGTGCAATCACACGCCATCACGTTTGACCTTGGACTTTCGATTCCAACAATGGGACAGCTTGCTCTTGCCTTGCTGGTGGCGCCCTTGCTCGGTGATCACGTGAATGAAGCGCACAGCCAGCAGCACACAAGTGCAGAAGCCTGCCAGTTGCCACGCATGCGTCAGCCCCTGCCGGCTGGTGTTTGCTGTGCGCCGGCTCGATTCCACCCTAAAGCCATCACACCCCGCCTGCACCGCCCATCGGCTGGGTGGCATTTGCCCCCCAGGTGAACAACGCGGGCATCTTCATTGACTCCTTCGACGCCCCCTCCCACGCGGCCACTGTCGCGACCAACACCGACGGCCCCGTGGACGTCACACTCGCGCTGCTGCCGCACCTGGCGCGGGGCGCGCGCGTCGTGATGGTGGCGTCAGGTGGGCGCCTGCCCTCACACCGGCGGGGGCTCGGAAGTCCTGGCTGGAACCAACTAGTCAAGGTTCAAGCATGATTGAGAATAGTTCCTGTAGCCAGTTGGACAACTGCGGGGTGGTCAGGCGTCGTCCAACTTTTCCTGGGCTAGCAGGGTTGAAGGCGGGCGCCGCCTTGCCCCCCATGCCACGCCACGCGGGGCCCGGGCAGACGCAGTGCGTGTGTGCAGGTGTCGCGGGCTCGGCAAGCACCTGCTGCCGCGGCGGCGGCGGCTGCGCAGCTGCGCAGCAGTCCGCTGTGCCCTGCCGGCGTCGCAGCCTGGCAAGGCCGACTGATGAGGCCACCTCCTTCCCCTCAATTTGTGTCCTCACTCCCCCCCCTCTCTGCTTGGCAGCCGCCCCTTGTTCTTGAACCAGCCAAACCCCTCTACCCCTCCCCCAAACACATTTGCGTGCGCATGCGACGCTCACCGCCCCGCCGCAGCCCTGGGCCAGCTGGGCGCGCTGAGCCCTGATTACGCGGATCCCATCAGGGCCGCCGTCACCCTGGACGAGGTCAAAGCCGCCGCCCGCAGGTTTGACCCCGGCAGCCCCCTATTGAAAATCAACCCCCTGACGCCGTCGTACAGCGTGTCAAAAGCGGCACTTATAAGGTGAGAGAGTGTCAATGAAAATCTGCTGGGGCATACAGTTTCCCCCCTACGCCCACGCCTCGCCCCCGCCCCCGATACCGCCGACCCCATTCCGCACCCCTGATTCGGCGCAGCGCCCTTCTCCTGCTTGCAGGGCGGCCCAGATCCTGGCGGAGGCCCCAGGCTTTGCGGCCAAGGGCATCACTGTCGTGGCCGTCTGCCCCGGCTGGTACAGTGCGGAGCTGGGGACGCCAAGCACGCTGCGCGCGCCCCCGCCGCCACCCGTCCTGCAGGGAGAGAACCGCGATCAAACCCTCCAGCCTGATTAACATTGCAAGCCGGCGATGGCCCACAGAGTCCAGCCCTCTGCACCACAACGCATCAGCGCCCGCCACGCACCCTTGCTTGACAATGTGGGAAACCGCGGCCGCAATCGCCGGCCACACTGCCCGCCCCACCCAGGTGCCGCACTGACATGAGCAAGGCCGCCGAGGAGAAGACCGGCGCGCAGGCCCCGCACACCGCGCAGCAGGGCGCGGCGTCGATCTTGGCGGCGGCGCTCGAGACGGGCAGCATTCCGAACAGCAGCTTCAGCCACGACGGTGCCCTGCTGGACTGGACGGCCAAGCCGGCGTTGTCGGTGACAGGAGAGGGGTGATTTGGCCGGCCCCACCGCCAGCGTGCGATTCAAGCAGCTGCTGGTGTTGGCGGCGACTGTTTGAGGATTCAAAGTGGGCACGTATCGGGCGCGTGACCAAAGCGCAAGCGCTGCTGCACCAGCGAGACACAACCTGCAAAACACGCGCATCTGCGACGTCGGGGCCGGCCGGTCCTGAGGGCCTCACGCCGTAGTCTGTTGTACAACCTACACATGGGGGCCTTTACGGATGTGTGTCTGATTTTCTTACACCTCCACCCGACTGCCAATCAAGGAGCCGACAATGCTGGCCCAGCATTGTGCACCCCGGGGGTGCAGGTCGAGCTGGCCCAACCAACTCTGGGCTCCCCTGGCAGAGGGGCGTCGCAGTTGTGCGGCGGTACGGGTTGCGGGCCAGCAGCCGTGCTTCACTGCACTGGTGCAGCTCCGGTGCTTGAGCCGCCCTTCCTTGAGCAAGGATGGTGCATGTATGGCCCGTCACAAGGGGTGTTGCATGCATGCATGTTTCGATGTCATGGGCCGTTGTAACTGTGTTGCAACTGCAAAAGGGTGTTGTTCAATATCTCCAGTAGTCATAAATGGCAGTCCCACTTGGCCTGCACCTCGCACATCTTTCAAGTAACATGAGGTTGATTTTAGCGTGTGCTTGCCCTGGGTTGAGGTTTTATGGACCTCCACACAGGCGGTGTGTGTCAGCAAGCCTTATGGCACACCGCGATGGTAGGTGAGATCCACAGACAGCTGGCGGGTATTTTTTGAGGGGGGGAGCAGGGCGCCCCGAGGTTTGCCATATAAGAGAGAAGCATGAAGGCGCGCGCGGCAAGTTGGTTCGCTCGCAGGTACTAGATTACGGGGATGGGCGCATCCTTCGGGCGGCTCGGCCCCAGGAGTGCAATCTGCGGGGCCCCTGTCTTACTCAGGCGCTCGTCGCCTTCAAGAGTGCCGCCGCAGCGTCAAGTCTCTCGCACCCCCTCCAGGCCCGCCGGCTTGGAACACGCCCGGCCATTTGATTCCTTGTAGCTGGCGCCAGCAGCTTGGACGGGACACCCGACTACCCGTCACGCCACAGTGGTGCCCCATGCAGCAGGTTGAATTTGAACAGGAATATGGTAGCCCACTACACGAGGCCACCACCAGGCGGCCGGCCGGCCACATACCGTGGCGTGGGGTACCGGTACATGTCATGCCTTGCTGTCAGTGAGTTGCCATAGGCCTTCCTGCCTGCGTTGCGGCTTGGCTGGGACCGGTGACACGATAACAAGATCACTTAGCCCGCGCGCCAAATCGACCTCGTTCAGGATTTCAAACTGACGAACTAGTTTCAAGGACCTGTCCAAATATATCGCCCTTATTGTAGCTCCGCGAAGCGAGCACAACCGAGATCATCGCAACTTGGCACCCGCTTTCCCTGCTTTTGCGTTGGGATACGGAAAATTTGGCAACGCTGACGGTTTTTCTCTCGACGTAAGGTTAGAGCCCCTGGCGCCAGCGGTCCGCGGGCTCGCACAGCTCCGAGCGCAGCGTCTGTAGGCAACTGAGCGGCGATCGCGGCCAGCCAAAGCGCATTTCATGATGTAATTTGCGCTTGTAAACAGCTGCGTTACCAGCGGTGGAGGGCGCCGCTCGCAGCGTCGCGCGTCTCGTGCCGCTGCGCCGGCTCCGCCACGGCAACAGCGAGCAGCGGCGCGCGCCGGCGCCCTGCGTGGGCGCTGCCACTTTGTTAGGTGTGATCGACGCGCAACTCTCAGGGCTCATATGCTCACGCATGCCGCGCCGCGCCCTGTCTTGGACAGGTGACGGGCGAAAAACCTCCCAGCGTCTGCCCTACCCTAAGGCACCCAGCCAGGTGGGCCCCTGCCGCAGCGCGCGGCACACGCACGCACACATACATGCATCGCCGTGTGGCGGCGGCGGCGCAGGCCAGGTCTGATGCACGTGGCGGCACGGCGCGACAGAACAGGCAGCAGGAACTGCCCGCGTTGCAAGCATACAGCAGCAGCGCCCCCTTGCCGTGTGGGCCTCCCACCCCCTAGCCCCCCCAACCCCCCTCGTCAAAACCCATCCACATCTCCCACGCGCCGGCAGCCATGGCGTCCCGCAAGAGCACCCCGGACGATGACTACGTGGACGACGATGACGACATCATCAATCAGGTGCCACCTGCGGTTGTTGGCTGGTGACACACAAAGCTGCGCCCCAGCAGCGCGCCGCGGCCCGTGGCAGCTTTCCGCCCGCCAGAGCCGCGAGTCGGGCCTTTCAGACGGCCCACAGGCGCCAACCACCGCAGCGCAGCCCTGGCCCCCAGCCCTGTGCTGGAGCGGCGCGGCTAGCAGTGCGTGCGCCCGGCCATCGCCCGATGTTTGCGCGTCCAGGGCACTGCACGCCCCTCTCTGCCGACCCCGGACCTCCCCCCGCACCCCATGCCGCCGCCCTCCTGCCCTAAAAGGATGCCATGGACGAGGACGACGACG
>NW_014011085.1:0-8215 GCF_000611645.1 Monoraphidium neglectum
CGCGGCGCGAGCGCCTGGCGGCGGCGGCCGCCGCGGCGGCGACCGCGGCGCGCGCCTCTCGGGCCTCACGCCGGTCCCTGTAGAGGCACCCCAGCGGGTACTGCTGCAGCAGCAGCGGCGCCCCGATGCCGACGATGCGCAGCAGCATCAGCACCACCAGGCCCGCCCACACCCACACCAGCTGCGCCTCGGGCGGCAGCTGCTGCGCGGCGGACCAGCGGGCGCCGCAGATCATCAGGGCGAGGGCGCCGCCGGCGCAGGGCATCATCATGGCGCTGGCGTACCTGTTCGGGGAGCAAGGGAGCATAGGCATTCAGAGCACGTGGGGCGCATGAAGCAACACATTTGAGAGGTGATAGCATGTGCAAAGAGGTGAACCGAAAGTTCTTGCTTGCAACACTACAGGTGTGTGATGCTAAATGCGGATCCAGCAGCCAGATCGAACCAGGATCTGGCCAGGGGTGCGCCCTGAAGCTGCTGCCGGGCAGGCCGTTGCGCATCAAGGCTATCACAAGCAGAGAACGAGCCCGGCCACCGCGGGGTTGGGCACGCACCTGAAGCCGCCGGCGCCGTACAGCACGCCATCCAGCACAAACGCCAGCGCGTTGACCGGCTGCGTCGCCGCCACCACCAGCATCAGCGGCCGCAGCGCGCGCAGCACGAGCGGGTCCGACGTGAACAGCGCCGGCAGCGCGCCCGCGCCGGCCCAGACCGCGGCGCCGAGCAGCAGGCCCAGCGCGCAGCCAGACGTCAGCGTCGCGCGGACGAGCGCGCGCGCGTAGCGCAGGCGGCCGGCGGCGATCTCGGACGCGACCAGGGTCTGGACTGCCGCGGCCAGGGCGTCGGCCAGGAGGCTGGAGGAGAGCCACAGCTGCAGGGCGATCTGTCGTTTAGATTGCAGGTTTGAGGGTTTGGGGTGGGTTTGGGGGCATCGAGATGCTGGTTAGGGTGAGCAAGGGGTGGGTTTGAGGTTGCAATCATACAGAAGGGGTAAGGCACAGGCGCAGGCGCGGCAAACGATCGTACCCCAATGACCGTCAAGCTGGATGCCGCACTCGCCCCTGGCGGGCAGCCGCACCTGGTGTGCCGCGGCCGCGATGGGGCCCGCGCGAGACGCGAGGCCTGTTGCGACCGCGAAGACGGCGCTGACGCAGACAGACCTCAGCACCAGGAAGCCTGCAGGTGTAATGCGTGCGTGACACATTTGTGAGTACAATCGACAACCCCTGATTGCGCAAATGGCCGGCCCAGCAGCAGGTGTGGAACCCTTACGACAGACGCGGCCCCGCCTCCCGCTCTATATTTGGCTTTCAACATAGGTGCTCCTGCTAGCATCAAACTGCGCACGGCCCTCGCTTCTACCGATGTTTGCAACCACGTGCGTCCGTCCCACCTGTCGGCCTGAACATGGCGCCCAAGTGTGCCCAGTCCACCAGCGACGGCCCCACCGCCAGCCGGTACCCCCGCCGCAGCACCACCAGCAGCGCCGCCAGCGGCAGCGCCTGCGCGATTATGGTCGCGAGGGCGGAGCCGCGCACGCCCATGTGCAGGGGCGAGAAGATGAAGGGGGACTCGAGGGCCACATTGATGGCGTTGCAGGCGATCGTCGCATAGAGCGGCGTCGTGGCGTCGTGCATGCCGCGGAAGACGCCCTGAGAAGAGGGTTGGAGCGGACGCAGCGGCACGAGTGAGCGCAGGTTCAAACGCGCGGCGAGAGTCCCAAGTGTGAGGTATCAGAAGCGCGCGTGTGAGTGCGTTCACAATAGAACTTGACAGGTGGTGTTTGTTTGTGCAATCAGGTGGCAGGCGTGTACACGCACTCTGGTGCATGCCATAGCCTTGTGCCTTGTGCCCCCTAGCTGAGCAAGCTTGCGATGGATTCATTCCCCACCCGCCCTTGCCCTGGAGCGCCCCTGGTATTTTTGCCTCACCTGCAGCACGAGCAGCAGGACAGTGATCGGTGCAGCCATGCCGCGGACCAGCAGAAAGTCCAGGGTGGGTGCCCTCAGGGGGGAGCCGGTGGGCGCACCCCAGGCGTCGGCGGCCTTGGTGGCCCCCATGACGATCGACACGGCCTGGGGATTGAGGGGGTGGGGGTGGCGGCAGGCGCGGGGAGCTCTGCAGGCGGTTTGCGGGCTGAACAGAACTGTTCAGCTGCGGGGTGTGGCACCGCTGATATGCGATTGTGTTGGTGGTTTGAAGCAGGCGCCGTGGAGCGTCGTGAAGGCTCCCGTCTGCACCTAGTCGCACCAACGGGGTCGGCTGCCGGCTGCTTACCTCGAAGACACCAAACGCTAGCGCCAGGGCGAGGGCCGAGGACGCGGCTACCGCGAGCTCCTGGCCCCCAGCTCCGCCCTTCGCGCCGCTGCTGCCGCTGTGGTGGCCGCTGCCGCGGTCACCTTCGGCATCATCCGCGGCAGCCCCGCCGGCGGCGACCTTCGGGCTGACAACTGGCTTCTCGAGCAGCGGCGCGTGCTTCGGCGCCGTGACTACTGCCACCAGCGGGCCGCCGGACGGCGGCGCGCTTTCGCTGCCACGCGCGCCGCGCTCCGACGGGGCTGGGGAGGTCGAATCGTCGAAGAGAATAATGGCGTCTTCGGAGCCTGGAGAGGGCGCGGGGCTGCCGCTGTCGGCATCCACACGCGCCGGCACTGCGAAGGGCGAGGCCGAAGACCCGAGGGGTGCCGAATGCGGGTGAGCGGCCGCGCCCCAGTTCCCTGGGCGGCCTTGATCGCCAGAGCGAATAAGGTCCCTAGCGGCCAGCTGCTGCTGCTCCTGCTGCCGCCACTCCTGCTGCTCCTGCTGTTGCTGCTGCTGCTCCTCGCCCGACTTTGCTGCCGTTGGCTCGTCTACATTGGAAGGGCACGCCACCGGGTCGTCGCCCGCGCCGCCAGGGGGCGGCGGGGCGGCCGCGCTCCCGGGGGCGGCTGCGGAGGCTGCTGCGGCGGCGGCGGTCGCGCATGCGACCTGGCTGGTGGTGACTGCCAGGAGGCTGGCGTTGAACATCTGCAGGGGTGGTGCGGGACAGAAGGGATAGAGATGGGTAATGGCAGGGTGAGGATGCGGGGGCATGAAAAGACTGGTTGGTCGGAAGGCCACTGGCGTTCCTCCACCACGCCTGTGCCCCAACATGCATATGTGGAGCGTTGAGCGAATGCGCACACCGTCCTCCAGCACAACAACCTTGGCTGCAGCATTACACAATGCATAACTCACAGCCCCTGGGCTCCTGCTGTCCCAGGGCTCCCTCATCCCAAGCGGCCCTATGTTTTGTGGCCCGCTCGAAACCCCAGTCGGCTCGGTGTCAGGGCAAGCGTGCACCTTGGTGGCGGCGTTGTAGATAGACATTGCGGTGCCGACTCCCGCCAGCTGGGCGGCTCCCAGGTGACCAACAAATGCGGTGTCCACCAGAGAGGCGATAGGGTCGGCCGCCAGCGTGGCAAGCATCTGCGTCGAGTGGGGGAGGGAGGAGGGTGCACTTTTTGCGCACCGACTAGGTTTCTGCCTCACATCAGTACTGCGCTGGCCTTGGCGCGCTTGCATGGCCATGCTCCCATGGGAGCACGTGGAGCATAAGCGAGCCCCAATGCAGGTGGCGTGGGACACCTACCGGCAGGGCAAATGACAGGACCGCGTAGTAAGGCTCTGGGGGCGGCGCTGCCAGCTGCTGCAAGGCGGGCACCGCAATTGGCTGGGGTTCCTGTTCCGACAAGCGCGTCCCCTCATCGCCGCTGGCTGGTGCTGCAGGGCCGCCGCTGCCGGTCTCGACGTCGATGTGGGTGGCGTGGAGCTGCTCGCCGGGCGCGTGGGTTGCCGCGGCGCCACCAGTCACCCGAGGTGCGGCGCATTTGTCACTGACCCTAGCCCCCATCGCCAAGCCGCCTTCAATCGACAAGCGCAGGCAGCGCAGCCAATGCATGCGTTGAGTGGTTGTCAAAATAGCCACATGGCACAGTGCGGGCTCGTCTTGGCAGGGGTGTGTGCACATGCACGCCTGAGCACATGTGCTGCGGTCCCCTGTCGGTTCACCCTGGTATGGCTACATGCCGCCCCACACTCACCTCAGCGCCTGCGACTGCAGGATGAGCAATCAATGATATCAGCGCATGTCTCGAAGAAGAGTACGCACTGCTTCACCCGCAGGGGAGAAAGCGACGGTCGTCACAACTCCGCGACGCCGAATTGCAAAGCTGCCAACGGCTTGCAAAAAGATGTCGCGTGCGGGGTGACAAACCGAAACAATGCGCCTGAGAAGGCGCGCACGCCTCGTTCAACGGATGCTTCTGATGCCTCGGTTGATGCTGCAGCGTGCCGGGTACGGTATGCAACAAGAGAACAACAGGAGGAGATGTACTCGAACGTATCACCAACTTTCCCGACGGAATCAAAATATGCTGCTCGTGGGCATGGCCTTGTGAGGCTCGGCGTCAGCTTCGACATGCATGCAGCGTGCCACAGGCGATGCGGCCTGAGGTGCGTGCCACCACTGGGGCTCTGATGCACGTGCCTACACAATCAGGTCCAATCTGTCCAGGCTCAGAAGCATGCCGACACCGAGCCCAAAAACCAGGCCGGCAACACACAGTCAACCGACAGGTTGACCATTGGGCCCGCTGCCGTGTACAATCGCCCGGGACAGGGATTGTGTGGCCCTGAGAGTTACACTCCCGCTGCCATGACTCAAGGCTGCCAGTATGCACAAACCTAACCGAACGCGGCCCGTTTATCATCAACACCCCCTCCCGGCCACTGCCGACAGTGCGGGCAACCGCGTCGCGCGTGACACATGCTACAGTCACCAGGTCGCTCCATGCACGAGTGAATGCGTTTGCGATCAAGCCGTGCCATTCAGCCTTCAACCCGCCGGAGCTTGCGCAGCCGCTCACTGCACATCCGCCTGCTGTTGCCGCAGCTGCCCCAGCACCAGCGCCCGCGCGCCCTCAACCACTGCCAGCTGCTGCCGCCATGCAACCAGCGCGCTTGAGGTCTCCGCTATGCTGGGGTCTGGCAGTTTGACCATCGACGGGACAGGCCGTCCCATCTTGGTGCCTTTTTCCCGGATCTCCTCGGCGATCTGCTGTGACACCGCCTGCAGCTGCTCAGCGGCTTCCGGGTTGGCCCTTGCAATACAGAGTGTTGCGCAGGGAGAGAGGGGAGTGTTGTGGAGGGTACTGCAGGCCCGGCACAGGGAAGGTGAAATGATAAGCAGGACCCTGGCATGTGACGAGCAGGCCGCGCCTCTGCCAAAGGGAGCGAGACGCGCTGCTTTGCTGACCTGCGGGGCTGCCTTGCTGGCCCGCCACGCTGCCAGGTGCTGCACAGCCCCTGATTCCCGGCAACTCCCGTGCCCACGCTGAGTTCGCAAACCCCGTTTCCCCACTGAGCCCCGCGGCACCGACGTGCCACCATGCCCACCTGATTCGCGCAGCGAGCTGGTCCGCCTCAACCGGCACGTCCGCCGCCGCCCCCACCGCCGCGGCCTCCGCCTCCTCCGCCTCTACCCGCGCCAGCGTCTGCGCCACAAACGCCGCCAGGGCGTTCGCCTCCACCTCGTCCCCCGCGCCGGCCCAGGCCCAGCCGGGCTTGGCGGCCGCGGCGGCGGGCGGGAAGGCGGCCCCCAGGCTGGCAAAGGTGAAGTATGCGCTGCTGAGCCACCTGCAACCGGGGTTGCGTGCCCACGAGGGCGTCGGATGGGGGCAGTGCGGTTGTAATTGATGCAAACAGGGCCAGGCTGGGTACCATCAGCTGCACGATCAGCTGCGGGGACGACGGCAATGGGGAGAAGGCAGCCGCCGCCAGGCGTGCGGCCGGGAGCCGCAACGAGCGCGCGCCTGCGCGCCGCGCGCACCTGGCAAATAGCTGCCGCGTGATGTCCACCTCCGTGCCGGGCCCCGGCGCCGCAACCGGCAGCAGGCCGCCAGCCTGCAGGAACTCGTCGCCCTTCAAGGCGCCCAGAAGCTCCGCGGCCGAGTGGCCCGCGGCGTACGCGTCGGCGGCGGCGGCGAGGAACTGCTGCAGCGAGTAGGGCGCGCCCAGCACCGCCCCCATGAACGCCACCAGCAAGTGGACCGCCGCGCCCCGCACGTCCCCGCCGTCTTCCACGCTTGCGGCCGTCTCCGGCGCCGCCGCCTCGTCCTGGGGCTCGCCGCCGCCGCCGCCGCCGCCCGGGCGCCAGCCGGCCAGCAGCGCGGGCGCGTAGTCCGTGGGCGCGGTGACCGTCGTCGGCTCCTGCACCGGCCGGTTTATGGGGAGCCCCGCCGCAGCGGCCGCCTCCACGGTCAGCAGCGCCAGCCGGGAGTACTGCTGCATCACCTCCGCCGCCTGGCTGAACCCACCGCCGCCGCCGCCGCCGCCGTTGCCCTGCTGCTGCCGCACCGCGCCCTGCAGCGCGGCGACGCGTGCCAGATTGTGGCCTTCCGAGTCGTACCGCTGCAGCGCCTGGCGCGCGAAACCCTGGAGCCCTAAGGACGCCTGGCCATGCCGCCGCGTCACGCCGCCGCCGCCGCCGCCGCTGTCGCCGTCGCCGCTGTCACCCTCGCCGCCGCTGCTGCCGCTGGTCTGAGCCGGCGTGAAGGGGACGCCCAGCTCTTGGGCGGTGAGCATAATGACGAGTGTCCACGTCACCAGCAGGTCCACCTCCTGTGGACCCAGGGCCTTGGGAGACCCTGGGGACTGGAGGCCTGCGAGCTGCAAAGACAGCTGGGAGGAGCAGGGGGTACGCACGCGGGTATGTGCGATGGATTTGCATGTGTGTGGAGCGAAGGGGTGCATATCAGCCCAGTGGGTGAGCCGCATCGATCACATCCCGTGCTGTGACGCGCGGCCTGCTACCGCCCCATTCCATTCGCAAGCCGCTGCTGCTGTGTGAGTCTCAAACCCTGCGCAGCAGGCCTGCTGCCATTGGGACGCCGTGCGCAAACAATCAGTCTCAGAACCTGGACCTTGCGGTCACTCGCTGCACATCATCAGTCCACACACAGGCTAACCTCCAGATCGTCACAGGGGCAGCCCCGACGATAAACTTCAAGCACCGTCTCAACGAAGCACTGCGCGGCAAACAGTGAGCGGTTCTGCGCCGCGTGGTACGCCAGGAGCAGGGCCGCGTCGGGGCCGACGTCCCGCAGGCGCTGCTGCTGCAGCTGCTGCTGCTGCTGCTGTTGTTGCTGCGGCTGGGGCTGGGGCTGCTGCGGCTGCCAGATCATGATGTCACGTGCGTGGGCATCATACATGAGAGCGGTTTGGCCGAGGAGGGATGAAGAAGGGGCGGGGAGATATGTGCGACTTGCTGCCTCTGTTGGCGCCACCCCGCCTCGGTGCAGGTCATGCGTGGATGCTTCCATTCCCTGTGCCTGCCTGCCGGGCAGGATGCAAGGTGTCACACCGTTCTCAACGAACATGCACCGGCCATGCCAACCTTGCCACATGCACACCTGACTTGCAGAGCATGCTGGTGTAGGCCGCGCCCTGTTGCAGCGCTGCAGCAGCCGCACGTGGGGTGTGCGCGGCATGAGCATAGCAGGTGTCAGCCGCACGCTGCGGTGCCCAGAGGCGGGTCCGGTTGCAAACGGTCTACGCATTAAGTTGTAAGCGCTGTCGTTGTTTGCTTGCTACTTGCGAGGGAGTGTCCGGACGCGATCAGCACTCTAAGGCATGTATAGTACAGAACCGCTGCTTGTTTGATGACAATACGGTACTTTTTTTCCTTTCAACAACTGCTGCGCGTCCTGCAGTGGCCGTGACGTTGGAGTCACACCCAGCGACCCATCAGACTGCGAGTGCGGCGGGGAACACTTGTGTTCCCCAGGGATCAGCTGGAGTGACGCCCGGGTGACACCCCCCTTGCACGCCGCCCTCTTTGGGCGGCATGTTCGTTTCTCTCCTCTTCTCGTTTGCACGTGTTGTGCGCTGCTGGCCACAGAGCAGCAGGTGAGCGCGCCATTCCCTCTCCGCACTTGGCGGCGATCACCATGCGAGCACTAGGCGCACAGGCGCCATAGGGCCGATCCCCTTTCTCTCACCACCTTTGTGCGTCGCGATCGCGCAGGCGCGAGCACAGGTTTTGTCGGCAGCGGTGGCCACCCTGCTGGTTGAGGCGGCGCGGCTCGAGGCGGCGGCGCTGGCGCCCAGCACTGGGGCCCAATACCTGCTCCACGTGCAGTGGTGGTGGCGCTGGCTGCTCGTGTATGGGCTGGAGGAGCACGGGCGGTCGCCCCCT
>NW_014011085.1:8772-9400 GCF_000611645.1 Monoraphidium neglectum
CTCTTGCGCATGGCCGCGGTGCTCCCCGGGGGCAGCCGCTGGCACGCGCTGTTTGTGTGCTGCGTCGTTGGGGTGCTGGGCATGCTGCGCCGCTCCAACCTGGTGCTGGGCGCGCTGTCCCTGTTCGGGCAGGAGAAGCACCTGACGCGCGCAGACATCACGATTGACGGGGCTAAGTACGCGCTGCGCCTGCGCGTGCATTACTCTAAAACACTGCAATACCAGAGTCGCGTGCACGATGTTTGGATCCAAGGGGACGCGCGCCCCGGCGCGCCCCTGGACCCGGTGCGCCTCTGGCAGGGGTTCGTGGGCGCGGTCCCGGCCCCGGCCCACGCCCCCGCGTTCAGCTATTTCGACGACGCCGGGGCCCTGCGTTCTTTGTCGTTTGACGCTCTGGCCGCGGGCATCAAGCACTTGGTGGCGGCGGTCGGTTTGGACCCGGCCAGCTACTCCACTCACAGCCTTCGGCGCGGTGGCGCCACCTGGGCGTTTGAGCACAAGGTGCCCACGCTCCTCATCAAGGCGACTGGGGACTGGAGCAGCGATGCGTATGAGGCGTACCTGACTCTGGGCTCGGGCGAGAAGCTGCAGTGCACGGGCGCCATGCTGCGCGCGCTTTCGCGCTGAA
>NW_014011084.1:0-4739 GCF_000611645.1 Monoraphidium neglectum
GGGCAGGGGGAAGGCGGGGAGGACGGAGCGGCCGACGGAGTAGGGGCCGGATGGCAAGAGGTGCACTGATGTTTGACGGCTACGTTGGGTTGGGTGCGTTCTGTGTGACGGGGGGTCGCCACCCCGGGCCTAGGGTTATGGGGAGGCAGGTGATAGGGGGGCCAGCAGCCGCTGTTGAGGGCCCCTATTTGCATCATTGGAGGGCGCGTGCGCGGGCTGCTTGGCGGCGAGGGGCTGGGTTCGGGGTAGGTGAGACTGCTGTTTACTGCAGTGTGTGCTTTTTGGCCTTTAAGCTCGCACGCACTGCAGTAATCAACGCGGTCGGCTGCGGCGCCAGCCTTGAAGAGCGTTCGCCAGGGGCGTGCTTGCGCGACGAGCGGGCGCCGCTGCATGGCCAAGCCACCGGCTGTGCCCAACCCCGAGGGACCCATAATACTATCATACACGCAAACGCCAACATTCACACGCCGCACCCCAGGTTCAAGGCGGCCAAGGCGCACGTGCCAACCAGGTGACTGCTGCGTGGCCCTTCCCACCGAATGCCACCCCGCATCCACCCCCGCCCTGCACCCCGCCACCACCACTTGCCCTCCCGTTCTCGCGCCGGCGCACCCGTTCGTACGCCCTCGAACCCCCTTCTCCCCGCTAAGGCCCCACCCCGGCGCGCCCAACAGCCTGCTGGCGCACATCGCGTCGGCGCCCATCGATTGCATAAGGGACCGCCTCAGGTTTGGCGCCGGCGGCGGCATTGGCGCGGCGCCAGCGCCGGCGCCGGCGGGGTCCTGAGACCGACGCCGACGGACGCTCACGAGGGAATGGGGGAGGGGCCAAGGACGAGGGCGTCCCCCAAGACAGAGGCCCGCTGGCCTGCTGCGCGCGTTGGTCGCCGCAATTTGAGGGCGCTGAGCCTGATTTGAGAGGCGCTCCTATTAGGGCCGCCGCCGGCCGTCGTGCTTTGCGCCGCCGCGTCGCGCAGACGGTGCGTCGAGGCGGCAGGTGTCGCGCTGCCTGCATTCGCCCTTTATCACTCGGGCGCTTTCGTTTGATTCGTGCGCCTGGCGTCTTGCTGTTTGCTGTGATACACCACAGGCCTATTTTGTTTCATCAGAGCATTTAGATTGCCAGGGCACAGACTTTGCGGTGCTGCAGTGCAGGGCAACGGCTCGTGTGCAGCCGGCCGATAACTCATGTCGTCATGTGACCGTACGCCTTCCACTTGCCGCGCTTGAAGCGCCATTACACGCCATATGGCATAGAAAGCAGGGGTCGCTCAGAAAGACAACATGAGAGGGTAAGCAGGTGTGCGCAAACGCGCGGGGCGGGGGCCGGCGCGCTGCGCTGCGTGCCGCGAGGCTCGCCGATGGCGGTGTGTGTGCGCTGTTGCTTTGTCGCTCTTCAAAAAGGGGCCAAAATCAAAGTCGAAAGACAGGCAGCCGCGCCTGTGGTGCGCGGCTGGGCGCAGCTGGTGCCTGCCGCACTGGTCGCCTGCAACTGCGCGTGCTGAGCTGGCGCGATCGCGGGCGTGGGCGCAATCAACGGACAACAGAAAGAAAAACAGAGAGGCGTACGTGGAGAGACGATAGAGGGTTGAAACAGCAACACTGCTCTAAACCTCCCAGCAATAACAAAGACGGACGCTTGAACGAGTCACACCCGCCCGCGCGACGGCACGGCCCGCACGGGCCACGTCGACGGCTCCCTCGCCACCCAAGGGCCGTGCCGCCGCGAGGGCCCAGATCAGATCCAGATCAGATCGAGATCAGATCAGATCAGGTAGGATTAGAAGAAGGTGTCCTCGTCATCCTGCTGCAGCCTGATGCGGTCGAGGACGGCGCCGGCGCCGCCGAGGGCTGAGTCGAGCTCCTCATCGCTGAGGCCGAAGAGGGCTGCCAGCTCAGCGCGCTTTGCGGGGTCCTCGACCTGTGAGAGTGTTTGGTGTGTGTGTGTGTGTGAGTTTGCCCCCGCGCGCGTGTGTGTGTGTGTGTGTGTGTGTGTGTTTGTATGTGAGTTTGCCCGTGCGCGCGCGCATGTGTGTGTGTGCGTGCTTATGCGCGCGAGTTTGTAATTTCGGCAAGGTTCAACGTGGACTTGGAAAGAGACAAAGATAGAGCGAGTGTGTGTGTGTGGGGGGGGGGGAGATGCGTGCAGAACTAAAGAGGGCGGTTTCCATGACAGCAGCCAGGCCTCAACATGCCATACGAACATGCGGCCGTGATGCACCTGCCAACGCCCACAGCGCATGCACAGCTGCCTCCATCAACACAACACACGACACACACACACACACACACACACACACACACACACGTTTCACACACACTCACACTCATGCCACACATACAAGACTCACATGATCCACACACACGATCCACACGTGTATGAATCACTCGCGCCTTATTAAACAACAAAACATGACCAAATCCACCCCCCGCACCTTAGTGGCGTACGCCCCGAAGATCTCCTTGAGCTCCTCCCTCTCCCCCCACTGCACCACGTTGCTGCCCCCCTTGTCCGGCACCGCCCTGTAGCTGCTCAGCAGGTTGTTCAGCGTCGCCGCCAGCTCGCCGCCCCGCTTCTGCCGGTGGTGGCTTACTGCCTGAACCAGCAGCATGCGCTTGCGGCTGCCGACGAGCTCGCGCAGCAGCGCGTCCACGCGCCGTTGGTCGACGCCCAGGATCTGCGGGAGATGCAGGGGCGGAAGATGTATGGGCAGAAGATGTATGGGCAGAAGATGTATGAGCAGTAGATGTATGGGCAGAAGATGTAGGGGCGGAAGATATAGGGGTGGGAGATGCAGGGGCGGAAGGGAGGGGGATCGGAAGGATCGTCTGTTTTTACATCCGCTCGGCCGGGTGCTTGGAGTCATGGGGTGTTCGGTCCTGCAGAAGAACACCAAACCGTTTCACGCAACGATTTGTTTCTACAACCCGCCGTTTTTGCTGCAAAAATTGTAAACACGGGGGAGAGCGCTCTGCCGGCATGCAACATGCTGGCGCCGTTTGCTCCGCGCCGCGCGGCAGGCCGCACCCGCCGCCGCGGCGGCGCGTGGCCGCCCGCGGCCAGCAGAACGAACAGCCGCCTCGCACCCGTGCCAACAGGGACAAAGCATGCAAGGCTATCCATGGCGCCGGGGAGCCCAGGCGGGGGCAGGGGGATGGAGGAGGGGCCAGGGTTTTCTGGGGGGGGGGGGGTGGGTGATGACGTCACCCACCTTGGGCAGGTCGACCAGCAGCAGCTGCGCGTCAAACTTGGCCTTGCCGTCAGACAGCCGGCGGTCAATCTCGCGCCGCAGCAGCGCGCGGCGCGGGCCCTCCTCCAGCGCGCGCTCCATGTCCACGCCGTCCCGGTGGGCCTGCAGAGATGACATCACGATGACGTCACCATACGGCAACGTTCAGGTCACCGCATGATTTCCCATGTTTGCGGTGTTTACGCGTCGGTGGTTTTGAGATTCAATTTGAGATCAAAGCACCCCTCGGCAGTCAGGCCCTGGCCACCCCCACCCCGGCCGGCGGCGTGGGGGGGTGGGGGGGTTGGGGGGGCGCAATGGCGGCAGCCAAGGCCTTGGCCCGCGCTCACACCTGCAGAACGCGCTCCACGGTCCACTTTTGGCCGCCGGCCTCCTCCAGGGCCGCGGTGGAGCCCAGCACCTCGGAGCGCACCTGAGGGCGACAAGGAGGAGGTGTGAACAGGGGAGTCAGGGGTTCGGGGCTCAGGGCTCGGGGGTGACACCCTCTGTCGCATCCGCGCCACCGCAAAAATGCCAGCCTACTGCCAAGCATGACGTCAACTCGGCCGCGCCGCGCCTTGGGATCCCGGATCATGCCTGATCTCAGATCTCAGATCTCGCACCTCGCGCACGATCTTGTCGGCCTTGTCCTGCGGCAGCGACAGCTGCCTCCTCATCTCCTCCAGGTAGGCGGAGCGCTCGGGGCTGAGGGTGCCGGTGCCGCGCAGGACCTCCTGGGCCTGTTTCGGGGTTTAGGGGGTTGAGGTTGGGGTAGTGTCAGGGGTGAGGGCATTTTTGTTTGTAATTTTTGTCCAAACCCTCATCATGCAACGTATTCTCGCTCTTCACCCCCTAACCCCACCCCTCACCTGGGACTTGAAGGCAGCGACCCGCCTCACACACACACACCTATCCCACAACCATTCTTCAGCACCGAAACTTCACCCAACCGCATGCACTCCCGACCCCACCCCACCCCTACCCCTCACCTGGGACTTGAAGGCCTGCTCTGACAGGTCCTCGTGCACAGCCGCCACCTCAACGGGGGTCATGCCCAACAGCTCACCCAGGTGCTGCAGCCGCACCATCTCCGCCTGGCGCGCCTGAGGGGCGGCGGCGGTAGTGGCGGCGGTAATGGTGGCGGCGGTGGCGTGAGCAGTGGGGTGCGTGGCCGTTGGGGGGATTGGGGCCCGAAGGGGGAAGGGGTGCAGAACTCGACAAGGCTTGCAGCGTCCCTCTTCCCCCGCCTCGCCTTCCCCGCCCTCACATACTGTGAGCAATCCAGAAGCTGACTCAGCAGGGGTGCCCAGCCCTGCCTCTGCCGCACGGGCCTGGTCACCAAGTTGCCCGGGTGACAAGTTTGAGTGAGCGTCACTGGTGACGTCACCCACCTGGAGGTTGGTCTTCTTGCGGATGACGCCGCCAGCTGGCATCTCCACGACGTCACCGCTCATGGAGTACATGAGGTACGTCTTGTACAGCTCGGCACTGCGGTTACACGGTGACGCCC
>NW_014011084.1:4945-6841 GCF_000611645.1 Monoraphidium neglectum
GTCTTGCGGCGCGGGCGCCGGTCACGCGCGGGGCGGCTGACCTGCCCGCGGCTCGGCGGTTGCGCAGAGCTGCCTCACGGGTATATAATAAGTCAAGGTGGGGCGGTTGGGCGGCGGCGGACCACCCACACCCTCCACCCGCTCGTGAGCAGACCCCAGCAGCCGCCGGCGCCCCGCTCGCCCCCACGCGTGGCGCGCGGCGCGCGCGGCTCGTGGCGTGCGCGGCGACTCACCGCACTGGGGGGTCGATCTCGTTCCCGAGGGTAATTTCCCGCTGTCCGCGTCGGTCCTCCTCGCCGCTGCCGCTGCTGGGGGCGCCGCCCGATGAGCCGGTGACGCGCTTCATGAGGGGGGTGACCACCAGGCTGGGGTGCGGGGATGATTGGGTGTTGTGAGGCAAGGAGTGGGTGGGATGAGTAGGGGAGTGCGTGTGTGTGTGTGTGTGCGCGTGTGTGTGTGTGTGTGTGTCTGTCTATTAGCGTGTGTGTGCATCAGTAATCACCAGTCGTTGGCAGCGCGATTGGGGTCCCAACTCGGCCGGGCAGCAGGGGCGCAGTGCTCGCGCATGCAGGGGCGGCGAGGCTGATTGAATCGGCGGCGCGCAAGCCGGCCGCAAGCCGGCAGAGCAGACGGCCGGGCCGCGACTGGCAAGGGGGCGGCTCCCGTCAAACTCATCTGGCGCAGCGGCACACAAGACGCGCGAGGCGCCGAGGCCGCACAGCCCAGCGGGCGCGCGGCCGGCGTGGTGCTCACATGTTGAACTGCACCAGCTTCTTGAGGGCCTGCGCCGCCGCCTTGCGGTCGCGCGCCATGTCCTTCATCGCCTGGGCCGCATACGCCTTGAGGCGCGCGCGCGCGACCTGCGAGGTTTGAGGCGGGACCCGACGCATCAGCACCGATCACACAGCGGGAAAAACGTCCACAGGAACCGCTTTACGAGAGAGAGACGTCGCAGGCCAACCACCCGCCGTCTGCCCCCAAAAAAGCGCCCGCCGCCGGTGGGGATCGAACGCGTGCTGCGGCCGCCGCGGCGCCCCGCACCTCCGCGAAGACTGCCTTGGCGACGTCCTGGCTCAGCCGCAGGTCCTTAGCGACGGCCTCGACGCGGTCGGCCTCCACGTCGGGCACGGGCTTGGCGCCGTTGAGGAAGACGTCAGACAGAGCCTCCTCAAGCACGCGGCCCGCGGTCGCACGCACGGCCTGCGGGGGGCGTTGGGTTCGGGTCCGCGGGTCAGGGCGCGGCGGGGGGATCGGCCGGAGGGTCGGCCAGAAGCTGCGGCCGCCGCTCGCGCGCGGGCTGGCAGGCGGTGGCCGGCAGTTGTAAAGCCAGCCCCAGCCAAAAAAACGCGCCCGACCAGCTTGGTGCGCGTGGGCGGACGCACGGCGGCGGGTCCGGCAAGTGGTCAGGCGCCGCCGCATGCGGGGGAAAGGGGGCCGGCTGCATTGATTGTTGAGTGTCTGCTGCGGGGGGCGCCCCACCTCATCAGCCGCGTCCTGGGGGATGCACAGCACGCGGCGGATGCGGGACAGATCCTCCTCGTCCTGGTCGGTCAGCTTCTTCTTGGCTACCACCTGCGTTGGCCGGGCGGTTGGTCGGCCAGATGGTTGGTTGGTCGGTTAGATAGTTCCAGGAGGTCGTGATGTGGGCGGTGGGACGGGGTGCGGTCGGAAACAATACGGCCCCTGATTATCGCTCAGTGTGGCGATGATGCCGACGGATGACTCAACACGACCGGAACCTCCGCCGCGTTTGCTGCACTGCTGATCCGCCGCCTGCGCGCGGCGCTGCGTCGGGGCCGCTCAGCCGCACCTCCACGCGACGCACTGCGCCGCGCCTCCCCGCGCGTCACCACGCCTCCTCGCGCATGCCCCCCCCCCAAACCATCCCCCCCCCCC
>NW_014011084.1:7439-7981 GCF_000611645.1 Monoraphidium neglectum
CACACACACACACACACCTGGTTGAGCTTCTGGCGGTAGAGGCTCTTGTGCAGCTCAGCAGCCGTCTCAGGGCTGAAGCCGCTCCGCGTCACCAGGTCGGCCAGCACCTGCGCGGCGGCCAAGAGCCGGTCAACGGCGGTCAACGGCGGCCAGCGTGTGGGTCAAGAGTCGGTCAGGGTGCGGCAGCGCCGGTTGCGAGACAGCTAGCGTCGATCAGCGATGGTCAGAGGTGGTAAGAGCGTTTGCTCAGAAGAGCCCCAAGACCCTGCATGAGCAAACACACACATCCCCACGACAAACACCCATTCTCACACATGCACACCCACGCGCACGCGCCCACCTTGGCGGGCGACTCCGCCTCGTCGATGCGCCGCGACGTCACCTCCTCCCGCAGCAGGCGGCGGTACAGCTGCGCCGCCACCCCCGTCCGCGCGTCCGACGCCTCGCGCGCGCTGAGGCAGAGTGTTGCGGCGAGGTCCTTGAGGTCTGAGTCAATGGCGGGGGTGAAGGCGCCCTGGGTGGGGGGGGGCACGGTTCAAGGG
>NW_014011084.1:8415-10072 GCF_000611645.1 Monoraphidium neglectum
GTTCAAGGGGGAGCGTTGTTTTCAGGGATGAGTGTTTTTTTTGGGGGGGGGGGGGGGGGTTTTCAAGGGAGAGGGTTTGGTAATCTGAGGAGACAGTCTGGTTAGAAAAGAAGGGAGGGCACGCGGGTGGTTGCAAATGAGGAGTGGAGCGCGCCGATGAGTCGAGGAGGGTGAGCCTCGGTCGGGAGGGGCGCCTCGCAAAGGGTCCGGGGAGGCGGCGCAAATGAGTTGATTGACCTCGAGATGGCCGCACGGCTTTGCCACCGCCAAGCGATGCGCGCATGCGCACGACGCCGGCTCCCGGGCATTGGCCAGTGGTTGGTGCCACGGCACGAGGGGGGGGGTGAGAGGCACGCTGCCCTGAGCCCACGTGCCACTCCACCCCAATGTCAGTGGCCAACGCCCACGTGGCTCACCCCCAGTCACACGGGCTCTACCCTCCTGCTATCCTGTTATCCTGCCCCCACCCCCTAGAACATACACAAATACACAACCCACACATACACGCAAACAAATGCCGTACCAAAACACAAACACACCCCGGCGTGATGGGCGTGCCATGGCCCTCCCCCAACACACACACACACACAAACACACACACGCGCGCGCGTGCGCGCGCATCTCAAGTCCGAAGACCTCGTCCACAAACAAGCAGCAGTAGACCTCTACACACACACTTACTCACACACACACACACACGCACACACACGCGCGCGCACGCGCCCTCACCTCGCGCGCGACGACCTCGTCCACAAACATGCGGAACACCTCCACCACGTCCCTCCGCCGCGACTCCTCCTCCCACTCGCCGCCGTGGATGGAGGGCAGGCCCAGGCCGGGCACCAGGTCGTCCTCGTTGGCAAAGCGCTGCAGCTTCCGGCCGTAATCCAGCATCTGCCTCACGACCTGGGAGGTTGTCGAGGGTTTTTGTTGATTTGTTGATCTTTGAGAGGCTGGCGTGTATTCAAGGCTTCAGCGGGGGCGAAGGCGGCGTGGTTTGCGGCGGGTCAAGCGATGCGCGTGGAGCGGGTGGCGGGAGCGCGCCGTCGCCGGAGAGGCGCGCGGCGGCGGCTTCGAAGGGTTTTGGGCCGGGCGGCATCCGCCCCGGCCCGGCCGGGCCGAAAGCGCGCCGACGCCCCGCCTCCGAATCAGCAGGAGCCCGTGTGCGCACGCGTCCAGGAAACGCAAAGCGAAGCGAAGCAGCGCAAGCCAGGAGCGGCGGCCCCGCACCTGCACGAGCCGGGCGGGGTCCCTGTTCTTGCTGCTCGACCGCACGATCTCAACGGCCTTCGCCAGCTGCGCCTCAACGTGCGCGCGCGCAGCGGCGCGGACCTGCGGCGCGTTGGCGCGGAGCCGCGCGGCGGTACAGGGTCAGATTCTGGCGCCTGGATCGGGCCCGCGTTTTCGTGTCGGCCCGACGCCGAGCGAGCCGCCCCGAAGCCGGGCCGCGCGGTGCCGCATGGACCGCTCCACTCCCAGATCACAAAGGGTTCTGCGTCTGCTTTCTGTGGCAAACGCAGAGCACGAGGGCGGGACGTATTAAAAAGCAACCGCAAAACGCACCGACTCTTCTGCGACGTCGTCCATGAGCTTGACACTGGTCTGGAAGTCGCGCAGCTCGCGCAGGGCAGCCCTGGGGTGGGGGTACGTGTGTGTG
>NW_014011083.1:0-8341 GCF_000611645.1 Monoraphidium neglectum
GCGCGGGGTCGGGCGGGGTTGGGGGGATGAGGGAGGGTGCCTGCCCGCGGGCAAAGGGGCGCGTTGCACTCAGCACGCTTTTGCAGGGAGGGGGGCTGTCCACGCTTGTGTTGGCGGGCTGGCCATGTACAGGCAATCTCTGGTATTGCTGGGCTGTGAGCTTGCCGCCTGCAAGCTGCGAGCCTCTTTCTTCTTCCTCAGATCAAAGTCATTTGGTGCCCAACCAGGCAACCAGAAAGCGCGTGGTCTGAAACAGGCTGCTCTGTTTCAGTCACCAGCATCGCCATGGTCTCATCCCCTCAAGGTACATTTGGGAGACAAAACTGCTCATATCATGGCAACATCCCCTGCTCGCGCGTGCAAGTGCTAGGGCCGCCGCTGCAGCGGTTTCAAACCTGCAAAACCTCCATCCGGCACTCACCAGCAGCATGACCCCCATGAGCAGCTCCGTCCCCCCCATCTGCTGCACCAGAAGGAACGTGAACGACTGCTGGGTGCCCAGCCCGTAGCCGATCATCAGCGCGCGCATGAGGAACGTCATGACCCGCGGCTGCCTCAGCAGCGACCAGACGCCCGGCGCCTCGCCCTTGCCGCTGGCGGCGGCAGCGTCTGCAGCTGCGGCTGCACAGTCAGAGCCGCTGCAGCGAACGCCGTCCTCCTTACCACAATCCAGCTTGCAAGGCCGTGCGCGCGGCCCGCCACAGACTGACGAAGTTGCGCTGTCGCAGCACCGCAAGCTGCTGGGCAGCACAGCAGCCGCCGAATCCCTGGCTGCGACGCCGCTGCTGCCGCTGCCAGTGGTTGGAACGGGGGCCTCAAATTCGGCGTCGGGCGCGCCGTCGCGCCCACACCATCGCCACGGGTTGTCGTCCGCGCTCGCAGCTGTCGCTGCCGCTGTCCCGGCTTCTGCGTCCGCTGTCGCCCCCGTGCACCCTGGAGAGGGGCGCGGCATCTGCCTTGCGCTGTCCTCCCTCAATCCCGCCGCTGGTGTCTGGCCACCCCCTCTGCTTTCAAAGCCCTGCGGCAGCGCCGGCGAGCAGTGCAGCAGCGACGGCGGCGCGCGCTCGGAGGCTGCCTCGAATTCCAAGCAGCCATCAAGGAGCCCGGCGGTGGAGCGCGGCGTGCTGCAGCAGCTGCTGTCGCTGGCTGCGCCTGCGTCAGCCCCGAGGGGCGCCCTGTACGCTCGGATAGCAAACGGCCGCGTGTCCTGCACCCGCTCCTCTTCAGCCGCGTCGGACGCTCCGAAGCCACCTGCAGCCCCGCTGACCGCCGCCGCCGCGCGCGGCGCTGCGCCGCCGGTAATGCTGTGGTCGCCGACGGCCTGCGCGGCCGCGTGGACGGAGGCCGCCAGCAGCTGCGCCCGCAGGTCGGCGCCTGTGAAGCTTGCGGTGGGGTGGCGGGCGTGCCGCGGCGCGGGTGAATACTGCTGCGGCCGTTGCTCGGCCGCCCCTTGATCCGTCACGAGCGCCGCCGGCGCCGCAACTCCACCGCTGCTGGGCACGGCGGGCGCAGGGTCCGCACTGCTGTCTGTCTCTGCGGCCGCTGCTTTCTCTGTGATGGCTGAAATAAGGTAATTCTGCGGTTTTCACGAATCAAGTTGTGTGTGTTTATGAGTTTGCGAGGCGTGCAGCATGACTGTTTCAAGCCTTGTTGGTGCGCCTGTAGCACGATCCGTCGCTCGGAGATGCTGCAGCTGCTCGTGCTAGCGCGCAGCCATGCACACGGGTGCAGTAGACGCCGCGCTTTGCAACACGCCTCCGCCGCGCCCAAAAGTAGGGGCTCAAAGCGTACCGCACGACCCTCTTATTTTGCATGTCGTTGGCGGGTTCAGCTGCGCAGCGCACACCTTCGCAGCGGCGGCGTCTCCAGTCTCCTCCTTGGCCCCTGCCTTTGCGGCCAGCTTATCCGCCGCGGCGCCACCCGCGTCCTCCTTTGCGCTGCCGCCCTCATTGCTCTGGCTTTCCGTGGGCTTGCTCGGCGCAGTCACCAGCCACGCGGCCGCCACGTTCGGGACGCACATGCAGACGTACACGAGCATGCCCCACTTCACATTGGTGTGGCTGATCAGGGCCCCGGCCACGGTGGAGAGGGTCCCCCAACCGATCGACGCAAACACGCTGCGGGCGGCGGGGGGAACAGGCGGGGTTCAGCTAGCAAGAACAAAGGGCAGCGCTGTCCTTCACTCGCGGATCTCAAGCCACCAGGCTGTGGCAGGTGCACCACCCCCAACCAGCTGCAAGAAGCCCCAGTCCCACCCGGTGCATGAAGCTCGAACACCCCTCCGCTGCAACAGAGCAAGCCAACCCAATCGCTGCCACCCTGCGCACGGCGCCGTCTCTTTGCAGCGGGGCTGCGCCGCGAGCCATAACTCCAATCCCCTGACTGGACGCACCGCTGCTTGCCATAGTCCCCATCCCGCGAGCACTTGGCCACCACAGTGGAGTCCGCGATCACGGGGCAAGGCGCCGCGAGAGCATCCCCGAGCAGCACCAGCGCCGCCACGGCCCCGAAGCTCGAGGGCACGAGTGCTAGGGCGCCCCTGAGGGCGAAGGATGTGACGTAGCACGCGACCAGCATCTGCCTGTGGCACTTCAGCCGGTCGGCGAGCGAGCAGATGAGGAGGGAGCAGGGCGCGGATATCCAGGGGCGGAGGCCGTTGATGAGCCTGCGGCGCGTTGGGTTGGGAGCATGGGGGGCGGGAAGGGTGAATGGTGGGTTGTTGGAGCGTGCTGCATGGCGACTGTGCGCGCGTGGGGCAGCTGGTGAACTCTGTACGTCTTTGCAGGGCAGCCCCCGAGCTGCCAGCGTATCGCTCCTGACTGGTCGGCAACGGCCAAGTGCGTGCGTGCGTGCGTGCGTGCGTGCGTGCGTGCGTGCGTGCGTGCGTGCGTGCGTGCGTGCGTGCGTGCGTGCGTGCGTGCGTGCGTGCGTGCGTGCATGCGTGCGTGCGTGCGTGCGTGCGTGCGTGCGTGCGTGCGTGCGTGCGTGCGTGCGTGCAGGCGCTCACCCGACCCGCCAGGGCTCCCAATGGAGGTCCCGCTTCAGAAACAGGGGTATGTAGGGGATGAAGAACACCAGGCTGCCGCTGTACAAAAAATACCAGATCCTTTTCGAGATGGATTTGGGTGCACGGGTGCAGTACGGAGGCGTTAATCTGGTGGTCGCGGGCGCAGGCAGCCCGCTCCTAAGCGTTTTGCGCTTGCGCTGTGGCACAGCGGGCACAGCGGGCGCAGCGGGCACCATAACCACGGTTTCAGGGGCCTTGCAATTACTCACTTGGCAATTATCATCTCATGGCGGCTGGCGGCCGCCGGAGCTGCGGTGGGCGCCATTGCCCTTGCTGCGCGCTTGATGAGGGCCCTGGCGCACCTCGAAGCGCCCGGCGATCGGCCCTGGCTGCCCTGAATCCACACCGCTTGTCCTGAACAACACTTATTGGTGATTCTGCTCGCGATCAAAGGTCTCTCTGCTCCTCAACACCGCAGTTTCCCGGGGTCCACTGCTCGCACCGCAAACGGCCCTGAAGCCCTGAGAACAGCGGAACGCTGTGCGCTAGTACATGTTTAAAAATATAACTACAACACATACGCGCTGAACGTGGCACGCCTTGGAATACCGCGCTCAAGTCCAATCATCAAGAGCGATGGGACAGACCAGGAGATCAATTTTTCTGACGAATCAAATGTTCTTGATTTTCTGCTCTGACGGGAGTTTAACCCCTCGACGACGTGGCTGCAAATGGCAGGCAGGGGGCGCAGCTGGCAGCCTACTGCACTTCCGAGCAGCTGGATTGGAGGGTCCGCTCCCAAGCATGGAGAGTCGGGTGGTATCTCATTGTGACGTAGCTTTAGACCCAAGCTGCCGTAAGACGGTGTAATCTGTTGGCACATGGCTCATCGACACAGGAGTCCATGCAGTGTCAGGACACTTGTGCGCGAGTGCAATACCGTTGTCTTCATTTCATTGTCAGCCCACCGCACGCTCAACTGCAGGGCAGATTCTGAGTTGCTTCCCACAGGCGCAGCTCCTTTCTTGCTGGCTACTAGTCTTGAAAGGGCCTCACTTGGCATGAAGTGAGGCCGGCGTGTGATCACGGGGGCTGAGCGGCGCATGATTAGGACTACTTTGGGACACTTTTCAACCCACAAGGCCTCTGTGCCACATTTGTTCGAGGCACCTTGCTGCAGCGACGGGCAGGGAGGTCCTGTACAGGAAATCATGATAACAGGACCGAACACCCATGTTGGTGGCTGAGCTGCGGGTGTTGCATGCCGCCACCAGACCAAGTTGGTCGCTCAGGCTGGGGCATAGAGCATATTTATGAGCTGACATTGTATGAAAAATCAGATGAGCTTTTTGTCGTTGAAACACCTGTACGTTACCCGGTCTGACTTCACACCCCGCGGCAGGCACCACGCCAGTCCAGCAGAGCGTCGTTGACATTGAGTCAGACCCATGCTGATGTTAAGTCTGATAGCCCGCACTGCTAGGCGCATAGGCTACTGTCGGAAAAGGGAGGCGAGACCGCGCTGGTGACATCCCCCGCAGCTTTGAAGAGGTAAGCGGTGCCAACACGACGAATATAACGCGAAAATTCGAGTTTTCAGCGACTCCGCAGTCCGGTCGGCGGTCTCTGCGACCTAAACAAGCGTGTCGACGCGACAGCGCATACCGTACCGTACGCCATTGAAGCAAGCGCAAAGCAACACCGCGCCGCAAGCCAACCGGGCGGCCCTCTCGCTGCCCTGACGCAGTATCTGTGAACACTGCTGGCCGCTGCAGCGTCCCAGCAGAGCGTCTTACGCGGCAGCGCAGGAGCCATGCGTGAACTTTTGGGGTTCGCGTTTCTCTCCACAACTAGCGTCCTGTTCCTGCTGTGGCACGTGTTTTGGTACTGCCGCGCGGCGCGAGTGCGCGAGCTCGAACGCCGCCTGCAAGCCGCGCACGACGGCCAGCGCGGCGACGCCGAGGCGCTCGCATCGCTCGCCGGGCTGACGGCGCCAGTGGCGACAGCGGTAGCGCGCGGCGCACCGCTGTTTTTGATCCGGTCGCTGCCTACACACGTATACTGCGAGGAGGCCAGCACACGCCAGGTGCGCCCTATTCTGTTTGAAAGAAAGCTGGAAGATGTGATGTGAAGTGTGGGCCCCATGGGCCACTTGCGTCCTTCCCATGTATTGGTTGCACATGCACGTGACCGACAGCCAACCTTCGCAGCTCAACTGTCACATGCTACCGATGCGTTTGCATGTGCATGTCGACCTCCTTGCAGGCGGCCCACCGGCCCAGCGACAAAGCCAACGACTTGGAATTTGGCGTTGAAGACAGGGAAAAGGAGACCGAGTTGTGTTCATTGAAGCAGTTGCAAGGAGGGCCAGGGCCACAGCAGCAGCAGCAGCAGCAGCAGCAGCAGCAGCAGCAGCAGCAGCAGCAGCAGCAGCAGCAGCAGCAGCAGCAGCAGCAGCAAGAGCAGCAGCCGCGGCAGCAGCAGCCCAGGTGGGAACGGGAACTGCGGCTGCAGCAGCAGCCCAGCTGGCAGGTGCATGAGCAACAGCTTCAAGCCTGGCAGACGCGGGAAGTCTTTGCGGAGCACACATCAGCGGGCCTCAGTGCACGCGACGGCACGCACAGGGCATCCCGAGCGAGTATCAAGCGCTGCTGCGCGGGGGACGCAATTGAGCCGGCGGGCCACAGCCGTGCCAGCAGCGAGGGCTCCGAGGGGGCTGCAGAGTGCCCGATTTGCCTGTGTGGCTATGCCGAGGGGGACGTTTTGAAGCATCTTCCATGCAGCCACTCCTACCACGCCAGCTGCATAGACATATGGCTGCGCAGGTCAGCAACATGCCCTCTTTGCAAGCTCAACCTCTATTTGTACTTTCCGTGAGCGTCATCTCTGCACTTGTCTGATGTCCTGACGGGGCCGTGCCGGCACACAGATTGTGTTATGCACTTTTGTCATTCATTGCTGGGCGCTGGCGGGCACCTTGCAAATTGGGGCAGGGGACCACCGCAACTGTCAAGAGTGCAGCAACGTCTTGCAATGCAGAGTCAGCCATGCACCTGAACCCACAGACTGCGAACAGTGCGGGGATTGTTCACATTTCAGGCACGTCAGGGCCATCGGGCTTTTGATGGACTTCAGCGCCCCACCTATGTTTGCTAGCAAGCAGGCACTCATAGGCACAAGCATGTGATCATCCTGGCTCGTTCGAGTGAGGCCACCACTCAGCTGTGATGACTCCCCCGCGGGTTGTTGTGCTGTTGAGCATTGAAAATTTCTTAGCTGGTTATGGGGCACTGCAGTTCACCAACTCGACGGCCACAACTTGAGACCAGGGCGCTCCATGTTGTTTTGAGGTAGAGTACCGCAGCTCACACACAGCTCAACAACATGTTTGCCCCGCCGGCAAATGCACAGGTCCCTGCAAGCTATCTGCAATAAAAGCGTTGGTGCTCAAAGAATCCCCAAGCGCTATGTTGGCCTTGCAAGCAGTTGAAAAGGCCCCGCATACCTGCGCACGGGTGGCCGCCTAGGTGCTCATCCTTTTGTTTGAGTCTGAGCATTGACCTCGCAACCATTCATGTGCTGCCAGCTCATGAGTGTCACAGCAGCTGGGACACTCAGCCCAGCTGAAACTTTGATGCAGGAGTACGGTGATAGTGCACCTCTACATCCCCTCGCGCAGGGGGCGCGCCACCGGAACGCAGCATCCACAGCATTGGCAGTGTTGGTGACTGCGCAGGGCGGTCTGTTGGTTGGTCGGGACGGCTGGATTTCATTCCACCAATGAGCTTTCCAAATTTCGCGCGCTATATTCCGACATATTGCTTGGGGCATCTCAACTGCAGCAAACATCGCGGCAAACTGCGGCATCGCGATCACGCAGCGACACACCCCGTGGCATCAGTGCCCAAGGGTTCCAGCGTGTGCGTTGGGCAGGTGCATAGATAAACCATTGTATCACATAGGCGTGTGCGGCGCGTCGCACAGTTGCGAGAGCTGGATCGCACGCCACCCACACGGGTAAGCACCACTCCCAAGCTTTGACACGCAACAAGCATTGCATCCCACGCGCTTTGTTTCGGGGTCGGACAACACCACTGCGTGCGGGCGGCTTGAGCACGCACGCTGATTTGACGCCCTCCTGATGACGCATTGTCGGAACCGCATACGCAGCACGCCCGCGCGGCGCTCCGCGCACGCCCCCGGGAGAGGGCCATGAAAGGGGGGTCCGCAATCAGCATCATAGTCTTCATCGGCGCGGCGCTGATATGTCTGGAAACGGCGACGGCGGCGGCCAGCGCCAGCGGCGGCGGTGACCCGGCGCAGCAGCGCCAGCTGGATGGCGCTGCGGCGGGCACGCCGCGCCGCATGCTGCTGCAGGAGAGCCAGCAGATCCCCCCGCCGGACCCGTCCCAGCAGGCCACTTCCCCTTATGGACCCGACGGCTTCAGGAGGACGCTGCGCCTGCCGCCCCACGTGAGTACAGAGGTCGCGCCAGCGCAACACCTGCGCGTGCTGCGGGTTGTTGCCCTAACAAGGAAGCAATGCCCTCAGCCGGCCGTTGGCTGGAGGCTCCCGCGCTCCGTGGCCGCCAAAGCTCTTTTACAGGCGCCCCCTCCGCCTCACCGGTGCCCCTTTGCTCGCGCGCCCCCCAGCCGCCCAATTCCCGCCTCACACCCCTCCTGTCCGCACCCGCCCCTTTTTGGGTCCCACACCCGTCACAGTGTTGACGCACTCCTCTCCCCTCAATATCTACCGATACTCTCCAATCTACAGGTTTACCTAATTTCCTTCATCCTGCTCCTGACGATCATGGCCATTCTCCTGAGCTGCCACTGCTGGCGCATGTGCCGCCTTGCGCAGCGCATGGAGGCCACACTGGCCGCCCAGCACGCGGCCAGCAACATCGGCACGGCCACTGGCGGCCACGCGAACAAGCGGTCGACACCCGATGACGTCATTACCGCGCTGCCTGTGCTCAAGTACGGCGCGGTCGTCCGCAGCGGCAAGTCGGGGTGGGCGCCCACGCGCCCCGCAGCCGCGGCGGGCGCGCCGGCGGGCGGCGCGTGCGGGGGGCAGCCCGGCGGCGAGGGCGGGAGCGGGGCCGCGGGCGGTGGCAGTGGCGTCGCAGGGGTGCAGCGGGGCAGCGTGGAGCTGACAGCCACCGCTGCAGCGCCCGCGGCACCTACTGCGTCAGCCCCGGCTGACCCGCAGCCGCAGCACACCTGCATCGACTGTGCCCGCCTCGCGCCGGCGGCGTCGACGGCGCCCGCGGCGCCCCTGGCGCGGGCCCTCTCGCGCACGCGGAGCGGCGGCGGCGGCGCGGCGGGCGCGGCG
>NW_014011083.1:9069-9558 GCF_000611645.1 Monoraphidium neglectum
GATGAGGGGGAGGCGTGCGCGGTTTGCTATGAGGAGTTTTCTGTTGATGAGGAGGTCAAGTGCCTCCCCTGTGGTGAGCACTGCAGCACCCAGCCCGTGATCTGCATGTGATCTGGCTTGCCTGACTTGATCTGGAAGCATGCGACAACGCTGCATCACCGCGACAGTCCTGTGGTGGGTGTGCGGCGAGGCCCCGTCTGGCAGGGCCGCAGCTGCGCTCGTGCGGCCGCCGCTGCGCTCGTGCTCCGTCCCCTTCAGTGCATGGGTGCGCTGTCCTTTGACCAGCTCCCTCCACCTCTTTCGTGCATTGGACGGGATTGCAGGCCACTACTTCCATCCGGACTGCGTGGACTCTTGGCTGCGCGTCGACCGCGTCTGTCCGGTCTGCCGCGGCTGCGTATGGACGGAGGGCACCGGCGCGGACTGCGGTGGCGCCGCCGCCGCCGCCGCCGCCGCCGCCGCCCGCGCCCCCGGCGGCACGCCCGACGC
>NW_014011082.1:0-8822 GCF_000611645.1 Monoraphidium neglectum
CCTTGCTTGCCTGCTTCCAGGCTTTGTGCAGTAACGTGCTTGATTGAGGGTTTTTTTGATCAAGCTGAGGCTTTTGACCTGGTCTCTAGGAGTAGTAGGAATGCACGATCTGAGGAGACAAGCCCCGGTGTAGGTTCTATAGCCGGGGTACACCAACAACACTTAGACGCAGTGCCCTAACAATGGTGGGGCGTCGAGGCAGGTAGCGCTGCAGCGTGCGTCGAAGCGATGCAGCAAAGCGCGCCCGCCAACACTGGACCGCGCAGATGGATCGGGATTGTTACAGCGTCCTGTAGGCGCCCGATTCTGGAGCCATCTGGCACCGTCACATAATAATTCGGCCGCAAATCAAAAACAACAGCGCAGCAAAACCTTGGCCCATTACCAGGCACCACTTCAGAGCGCAAAACACTGCGTGGTAGGCACAACGACCACAGCAGCCTGATGTGGTCAAGGGTGGTGTGATTGCCTTTGGCGTACCAACGTGTCTAAGGCGAGGGGCCACAACAACGGCGGCAGCTGCAGCAGCGGCCGCGGTGGGGGCTGCAAACAACGCGATAGCAGCAGCAGGGTTGACGGGGAAGACAGCTGCCTGGCTGCACATGGCCGTGAGCACCCCGCCCTCCTTGAGGGGGGGAAGGGGTGACGTTGATGGCTGTCTGGGCTTTGCTGAGGGACACTCAACAGAACATGGCAGGGAAAGTCGATGAGTCATGGTCTGGTCGACGAAGCAAAGTCTCAACTGGCAACCATGCATGACTCACCTGCTGCTGTTGCCAGACGGCAGAAGCTGAAGCTGAGTGGTGGTAGCTGGCATGCTGCATACTGTATGGTGGTGCTTGCTGTCACTATCAACAATTGGGACGGCTGCTGCGTGTTTTCATGGCGGTGGGCGCCCGCCAACCGCTGCGGCGCGCGCGTGTGCGTGTCTTGCTTTCTGTTCGGGCCCGTCGCGCCGCGCTGCGCTGGGCTGCACCGCTTCAATCCGTCCCGTAAATTTTCTGTACAGGCAGTCTCATTTTGTTGCGGCAAGCGGGCGGCCATCGGCCGCCCCTGCGCTATGGCCTAGCGCGTTGAACCCCAAGCGGGGCTTGCTTGGTGAAGGCATGAACCGTTACAAGTGCCTTGAGCTGGAGCAGCCGCGCCCGACGACTGCGCAGCTGTGGCCACTGGTGAGTGAGTCGCTCAGACACGCCACCCAGCACGAGAGCGTCGCTGCTGACCTGCGGTTGCTGCCCGTCACCCTGCAGATGACCAGCACACCAGTGGCGGATGAGCAGCACACCAGTGGCGGAGAGCTGCATGTTGCAGCATGGGGGCGAGATCGAGGAGTACAGGGCGGAGGGGGGGGGGAGGTGAGAGGGTTGAGAAGGGGTTCCGCTTATGTGCAGGACGGGGCTTCGACGCAGAAAATCACACAATGGACTGATGTGACCAACAGAGGCGGGGCCAAGAACCCAAAAGCAAACACGCACACAACCCAAGATGAGCAAATCAACAGGTGTTACTCAGCCTGAACGAGCGGACTAGAAAGCTCACACATGCACAACATGCGCACAAACATGCAGATGAGCCCTGCGGCGATCGCACCTGTGCAGTGGTTCAACTGTCCTCCAGTCTGGGCTTCTTGGTTTTGGGCAGCGGCTGCACAAACATGCAGATAAGCCCTGCGGCGATACGCCTACACCTGTGCAGTGGTTCAACTGTCCTCCAGTCTGGGCTTCTTGGTTTTGGGCACCGGCTCCATGGCAAGCTTGAGCAGCTCCTGGGTCTTCTCCTTGTGCTGCTGTGCGCGCTCACAAAGGGCGGCCACGCTGGGGGAAGATGCACCCAGCAGCCCGCCAATGAAAGCGCAAACAGCTAGGGGTGCGCCCCAAGCGCAGCGACGCAAGCTGCCCTCACGGGTGAAGAGCGTGTAGGTGTTCGTCCACCTGTGCATGTGCACGCCATGGTTGTGGTCAGTCTTGCCGCAACCCAGTCATCATCGCAGGGCAGCTCGGCGCTCACAAAGTGCGACAACAGCCATGCTGACAAAAGCTCACTATGCAATCCTCCAGCAGCAGCGCTAGCGCTGCCCACAAAGCACACAATGCTCCCGTGATGCCAAAACAATTGGTGAAGCGATGGCTTTATGGGCTCCTGCCAGGCATGTGACCTTACTTGAGTTGTCCGTGCACATCCGCACATGGCATCCCCTTGACATATGCGCGCGCCCCTCCGCCTGGGCGATTGTAGCCATCATAGGTGACGCGCAGCACCTGTGGCGGCAGCGTCACACAGCAGGTGTATTGTGAGGGGTGTGTGATATCGCATGCAGCTACAGATGGCAGCCGCTTTGTGCCCACACCAGCGTTGCCATGTGCACGGAAACACACCTGCAACAAACACAATAAAAGCCTGGTCCAACTTGTCTAGGATGATGCGAATCAGCCTCAGTAACTCACGCACCTGGTCCAGGTCTGTTAGAACCACCCACACTGGCTCGTAGCTCTGCTGCGTCGCATTGTGACACCACATGGCAAAGGCCTCCTTCTTGGCCTGCTCCATGTGGCCCTCCAGGATGCCATGTGGCAGCTTCACCTTAATGGCTCCTGCAAATTGTGCAGGCGTTTGCAGCACTGATCCAAGAGGAGCAACAGAGTGCGGTGAGCGCTAGATCTCATCATACCGCAAGAGCACACCTGTGAATAGCATGTCAGATGACCCCTGCTTGGGCCGCAACACCTGCAGTTCCACACGGCCCCTGAAGCTGCCTGCCCGGACGTGCTTCTCGTAGCCCATGTACTCCTTGTTGTCTTTCTCCTTGACAATGGAGACATCCTCCGCTACTGAGCCGTGCTCCACTTGGAGGCGGTCACCACAGGGGAAGAGCACCATAGCCGCCTGCAGCATCTGCGCGAGCGTCCGAGCGAGGCGATTACATGACCATCCAAGGGCTGCTGCTGGGCGGTGGGGGGAACTGTGGGTGCAATGCAAACAAGCCGTACAGGGTCCATGGTGCGGCAAACACAGCACCAAGTAGGACATACAGGTCCAGAGCGCCTCAGTTGTGCCAGCTACTCACACAGCTTGACATGGTGCAGCAGCGCCTGCCAAGGCATGCAAGCTCACCTGTGCAACCACATGCACGCGTCCCGCTTCCGTGTCCAGCTGCGACATCGACATGGCTGCCAGAGCTGGCTCCAAGATGAATTCCATCGCATACTGCATCTCCGCGTCCTCCAGGCGGGAGGCCACGGCCTCCGAACCAGCCTCCTGAATGCATGGGAACCGTGAGGTCAAAGTGACCTGTGCATCCGCCAGAGCCACAGTCGTCACTGAAGCTGCGCCCTGCTTAGGCGAGCCACCGGGGCCCTTGTGGGGCGCGCCATCGCTCCCGCGTCCTGCAGCAGCGGTGGTAGACGGAGGTTGCACACCAAGCGAACATGAGGTGGCCTGGGTGGGGTGCTGGCGGAGCTGCGTCGACACGCGGGCTGCTGGGCCGCATGCCTCCGCAGCGCACGTGCTGGTGCGCAAACGGACGCTGCCATGTCAGCCACAATCATTCACCGGCCGCTATGCCTGCACAACAGCAAAGGATGGGGGGATGTCCATGTACAGAGGTTCAAGGCAGCACAGACGCAGCGGGAAGGAATGAGGATGATGAATCTGCTCAATGCGGCAGGGCAAAATGCACATGAGCGCCGCAGGCAGTCAGCCCAGGTGGGCGAATCGCCGCAAGCACCGTTGCAAAAGCTCGGGCCACCCGCCTGTTGCTGCTGTGGGACGTCGGTGGAAGCCCACGCGGGAGCCACGGAGCGTGCAGGGGGAGGGCGCGGGAGGGCGCAGGGGGTGCTTGCAAGGTGCAGCTGGGTTTCAACCAAGATTCCCACTGACCATCATCCCTATCCACACACAACAGCAATGTCTGCTGGGGCCAACCCCATGGAGCCCTGGCCCCAGCTGGTTATTGATATGAATGGCTGCCAGCTGGACAGAGGCAGCAATGCCATGTGAAGCATGTGGGCATGCAGCTGCAGCAGGCGGTACGAAACAGAGTTGCTACACGTTCACCTGCTGCTGCTGTGTCGTTATGACGACGCCGGCGGGAGCCGCGAAGGTGCGATTAAGAAGGGGGTTTAAGAACATCAGCGTCATACAACAGCGTCGTTGCTGCGGGGTCGCATGATTGCTGCCAGCGCAGCCACTTCGGATGCAAGCAGTGTCTGCAGAGCAACAATTCAATTCACAGCAGGCTCACCTTCTTCTGCCTTGCTTGCCTCCGCCTTGATATGGGATGCGTGTATCCTGTTCGCAATGCCACAGGCTGCCAGGTCGTCCACGGTGGCGTTTGCTAGCTCCTTCATAACCGTCACGCTGTGGCGCCACAGCTCCTCAGCGTACATCTGGTAGTCTGCCTTGACGCTTGCCAAGAAGCGCCGCAGGTCCTCCTGAGCAGCAAACTCCATGGTCCCTGGCGGCAATGGCAGCCCCACAAACGAGTATCGCTGGCCAGCAACTGCAACTTCGGTGGAGCGAACAACTGGTGCGGCGCCAGCGACAGCACAGCACCCAGGGCGCCAGACCAGCCAAGGCCCCCATGCATGCACGGCCTCACCTTGGCCTTGGTTGGCATCTCCGAGCGCGTGTGCTGCTTGCAGACCTGGCCCGTTTGTGAGAGACAACACCGCGACGAGGCTCGAGCTGAGGTATGTGCGGTCTGCGAGATGAACGGCATCCGCAACGGTGCATATAATCAACTCTTGGTGCAATTTTCGAACATTCCCTTTATCAGCGAGTGAGCGTCTTTCATCACGTAACTTGCATCCCTCCTTGGCTTTTCGAGTGCCTGTCTCCAGGTTATCATATGATACCATGGGCAACGCTCATGGCCAATATGTTTCATGCATGCCCTGCATCAGCACCCCTGCAGGCTCCTGCGGCGGCTTGCAGGTCTCACAAGCGAGACGGGTCCAGGTGCATGGTCGCTTCATCGATGGCTCCTTTAGGCGTCAACACCTGCAAAGCGCTCTTCAGCTCATGCACCCACTCTTTGCATGACTTGCATCACCTTTCCTGCAGAGGTTACAACACGCCGGTGGCCGGTCAGCAACGCCGCGCCCATGGGTTGACCGCCGCCGTCGGCGCCTCTTTTGCTTGTGTGACTGCAGCCCTCGCAGGGCGTCCGCTCGACTCTCTCGCAACTCTCAAAGCCTCCTAGACGACGCTGTCAACACCAGTCTGCCAATCCTCGCGCCGCTCGGGTACCTGCAGTAAGCGTCCACCAGGATCCTGCACTACTGCAGCAGCACCACCCCTGCCGCAGGCCCCGCCCCGTGCCAGGAGGAGGGCACTGCTACTGGTACTGCCAGCTCTCCGCGCCGACCGCCGTCCACGACTTGAACATGTGCAGGTGCGTGCACAGCTTCTTCATCGTATCGTTGGCGCGGCTGGACACCAGCAGGCCGTGGACCTCGAGGCCGAGCTCCTCGTGGGCAGCTGCCAGGTCGTCGAGCAGCTGCTGGCTGGGGGGGTTGATCTCGCCATCCGTCACCATCAGAATATCCGCCTGGCGGGGGGTTTGGGCAGGCAGCGCGGCGGTTGAGTGGTGAGGGAGTCGGAGTGGGACGCGTACCTTGCCAAAGGTGCAGCGCCATAGGCGGGGCACGGCAGGCAGCGGTGCAATGGCGCCAGGGGGGGGCCGCCGCAGGGCAGTGCCAGCGGCGTGCATGTGCATTGCAAGGCGGTGGGGGGTGGGGGCCGCACCTGGCACCACTCTGCCTTTTTGAGGCGGTCCAAGCTCAGCATCAGCGGCCGGTCCACATCCGTGCCGCCGTGGAAGCTGCAAGGGTGCGGGCGGGCGGCAGGGGACGCGCAGGCAGGGCGTCAACGGGGGCCGGGGCCCTGACACCAGCGCCCCCAATGCAAACAGTGCCATTTATACAGGTGAGGGGCTGGTTTGCTGAGCGCGCAGCACCTGACGGGATTCCCCATACAACACTCAGCAGCCCTCGCGAGGCTGCGGCGCGCGGCCTTCGGGGCAGCCGAGCCCCGGCGCTGCCGCACGGAGCGAGCTGGGGCCGGTGGAGAGCAGCTCCGACATCGCCCCCCTCATCCCGACGCCTGACTCAGGAGCACGGTGCTGCCACGACCCTTGGACCTCGGACCCCGCCCCCCCCTCCCGTCTCACTCGCACGATAGGAACTCCAGCAGCTTGTCGAGGCTCTTCAGGTCGACCTTCAGCTCCAGCTCCTGCACCTGGTCTGCGGCGGTTTAAAAACAGCCCAGGGGCGGGTACCGGCGGCGGCGGCGGCGGCGGCCCCGGCGGCGGCGTCGTGAGGCGACGGGGCAGTGGGTGAGGCAGGGCAGGGCAGCAAGGGCGGCCGAGGCGCACCGGTGCCGCAGCAGCACGACGTCCGAGCCACCCTGCGGCTTCCGGCCATGCTTGGCGTCAAGCCAGGGCGGTCGTCCCTCCTCCTTCCCAGGACACCACTCAACGGTGGCGCAGCCCGCGGCGCGCGCGCGCGCGCTCCCTACCGCCGCGCCCCGCGCCGCACCCGGGCCGCTGAAGGCGTAGAGATAGCACGCCCGCTGCTGCCGGTGCGCGCCGCGCATGCACTCGAGCGCGAGCGCCTTGGCCACCACCTCGCGCGCGCCGCGCATGGAGCCGCTGGTGTCGAGGCACAGGATGATCGGCCCAAGCTCAGCGGCCGGGCGGACCTCCGTCCGGCCTGGAGGAGTTTCGCGGCGTCGGCGGGGACGACAAACCAGAGCAGCGGGTGATGAAAAGAGTGGGTGCCAGGAAGGCGGGCGGGTCGCGACCGGACGGCTCTGGAGTGTGAACTGGTAGTGGTGGATGCGGACGGCCCGAGGAGTGCGAGTGGGAGGCCAGCGGACGCCCCGCGCAGAGCGGCTGCCGCGGGCGAGCGGGGCGCGCGCATGAGACGGTCGGCAGGGCGTCCGGCGGCTGGGAAGCGGGGGCCAGCTTGCCTGTCATGCGCGCTGGCGTGTTGTCCAGCCAGCCGGTGCGCTCATACGACAGCAGCGCGCGCTCCGCGCGGCGCACTCGGTGCAGCATACGAGCGGCGTGGGCGCCTGCGAGAGGGTGCGAGGACGTGCCTGGTGCATGTGTCGCATGCCGCGGAGCGAAACCCTGCTCCCAGTGCTGCGTGCAAGCCGGATGAGCCAGATCGCAAGTGTCAACGACGAGATCGGAACAGCTCAGATCTCAAATTCAAAACGACAGCTGCGCACCTGGCAAAAAGTACTCCTCGTCCATCGACCCCAGGTCTGCGCTCATCCGCGCCGCATCCCGCACCGCCGCGCCGCCGCTGCCGCTGTTACTGCCCCACGCCCCGCCCGGCGACTCCGGCCGCGACGCGCCGCCGCCCTTGCGCGGCCAGCCGTGCGCCATGAGCATGATTTCAGACGGCAGCATGCGGCTGAGGTCGCCGCTGCGCGCCAGGCCGCGCACCTCCTCCGGCTGCAGCGGCGAGCGGACCACGCCCGGGGGCGACCGCGACTGCTCCAGCTGCGGAGCGCAAACGTGGTGGCGTCCGCGCGGGCGGGTGCGGAGCACGGGTGTAAAAAGACCTGTGCCGCGCAGCGGGCAGACAGCAGCTCGAAGCGCAGAGTCTCGCATGGCGAGAAGGCGGCGAGCCTGGGGCTGTGCGCGCGCGGGCGCGCTGCCGCCGCAGGCGGTGGCGACGGCGCACCTCCTCCGGCGCCCTGCGCAGCGGCCCCTTGCCGCCGGCCCGCCCCAGAGACTTGACCAGGTCCCGAAGCTCCTTCAGGTTCTCCAGCTTCCTGGCAGGCGCCCGGGGATGCCGTTCGAACGCGCGTCGCCGACAGCTGGGAGGGGCGGGCGGCGTCGGCGCGCACGCCGCCGCGCGCCGCTGCGAGCCGTGCGCGCCCTCTTCCTTGCACAAGCGGCGCTCAACCCCCCAGCAAAGCTTAGTCGCCTGACTCATCGCCTCCAGTCGCCTGACTCAATCGCCTCCAGTCTCCCTTGGCGGTAAACCAGGCACCACAGACCCCTTTCTAGCGGCTCAGCGTCGCACACGTGGCGCAGCTGCGGGTCCAAGGCTCAGGCCGCAAGGCATGAGGTGAGAGGCCGATCGATTTTGAAAATCAGATCGTTGTTTGGTGCTGCCCCCTCACTTGCGCAGCTCGTCGAGCTCCCGCCAGCCGCTCTTCTGCCACGTGCCCTGCGACAGCGCAAAGCCCTCCTCGCCATCGAGCATCTCTGAGGCCAAAGGCCGGGGGTGGGAGGGCGTGGAGCGGGGGGGAGGGGCGATGAAAGCGGGCGGCGGCGTGCTGTGCTGCGTCGGGGTGTCCGCGTGGAAGAAGAGCGAAAGCCGGATGGCACCTCCAACCAGCGGCACCGACCTCGACGACGTTCCCAAGGGCGCTGGGGGCTATGCGAGAGGATGCGGGGCCCGCACCCATCCCTCGCGCCAACCACGCACGAACCCCCCCTTTGTCAACCCACCTGCCAGGTCATCAAAAGCCGTCTGGGCCTTTTCCAAATTGTCCATCACCTGTGATCGGGGCCAGGGGTGCAACCAAGATTATCAGGCGGCCTGGACGCTTTAAGACGCGCCGGCCGGCGGCCTTGGCCGCGCGAGGCGGCGAGGTTGCGGGCGGGCAGCAGGGGCGCGTTGAGAGGGAGCGTGGGGCAAGCATATGCGCTTATAACAGAGGGCGGCAACGGCTGTGCGCTGGGTCGTTGCGGGCGGCCACCTGCTCCATCTCCTGCTCCCACTGGTTCACAATCTTATCAGCCGCCTCCGCCACCAGCTTGTCGTGCTGGGGGTCCCTTTAGTGGGGTGGGGTTGGGGGAG
>NW_014011081.1:0-5793 GCF_000611645.1 Monoraphidium neglectum
CGCTACAGCGCAGCGCAGGGGCGAGGCCGTCGGGGCACAAGGCAGCAGTGGCCTTCCGTGCGGGCACGCAGGTGCTCCGCAACAATAGGTCGCAACCCGGGCAGCACAGCGCGCCCCAGGGAGGCTCTTGCCTCGGCTGAGCGGCCCAGTGGGAGTTGCGTGGTTTCAGGGCGGATGAGCGGACTGCCGGCCGCCATGGGCCATGTTTTGACAGCCTGGATCGGCCCGGCCTGGTCTGCACTTCTCTGATGTTTGACCGGACGTCTATTGAGGAGGAAGCAGTTGTTCACATGCATGTCCACGTTCAATTTCAAAATTGCCGTAAGCAATCTAACAGAAGTCAAGCAACAGGACCCATTTGCCGTCAAACACCCACTCCGACTGTCAAGGCAATCGCCTCCGCTCAAGGTCACTCGGGCGCCACCACGCGCCGCTGGGGTTACACCGCTCGCGGCCGCTCGGGTCACAACAGACACACACGCACTCACAGCGTCCGCCTCAGCCGCTTCGCCGGCGCCGCCTGCTCCTCCGCCCCCTCCTCCGCGTCCCCCCTGAACTTGGCGCCCGCCTTGGCCCTGAGCTCGTCGAGCCCCTCCTCCCCCTGCTGCGCATACTCCACCACCAGCCGCCGCCCATACAAATGGGTCCCCCCCACCCCCTCGAGCGCGTTCTTCGCCTCTTGCTTAGTGACAAACTCGACGAACGCGAACCCCCTGTGGTTTCCGTCGAACTTCTTCGGGAGCCGGGCGGACTTGATGTGCCCAAACGGCCCGAACAGCCCGACGATGTCGCCGCGCGTCGCCTCAAAAGCGACGTTGCGCACAACCAGCTTGGTGCCGGCCTCCTCGCCCTCCCCCGCCGCGCCCTTGCGCTTCGCCGACTTCTTGTCCGCCGCGCCGCCCTCCTTATGTTTCGACAGCTGCAGCTGGAGCTTGTGCTTGTCGAGCATGGACCCCTGCAGCTGCTTGGCAACTTCCTTCGCGGCGCCTGGCGAGTCGAGCTCCACAAAGCCGAAGCCGAGCGAGAGAAGCTTCCCGTCCGGCCCCGGCCGCCGTGCGACCTTGGCGCTGACGACGCGCGCGCCGGCGGCCGACGCGGCGCGGTCGAAATGGCGGGAGAGGGCCTTGTCTGTCGTCGCAAAATTCAAATTCTTGACGTAGATCGAGCCCGTGGGGCCGGCGGCGCCGCCCTCCTCCTCGTCCTCCGCCGCCACTGCTGCTGCCGCGTGCTGCCGCCCGCCGCCGCCGCCGCCGCCGCCGCCGCCGCCGCCGCCGCCGCCGTCGGCCTCCCCTGCCTGCTGCTGCTGCTGCTCACCCGCCACGCCGCTGGCCGCCGCGGGCTTCGCCTTCGCCGCCGCCGACTTGGGGGCTGCTGCGGCGGCTGGTGGCGGCGCGTCCCAGATTGCCTTGGGCGCCCATTCCAGGTATAAGGGTACGTGGCGGTACTTTTTATAAGCCAGTGCCTTGAAGGCCGACCTGCGGAGAAACCAGATTGCATTAGATATGAGGTTTGAAGGCAGGGTGCTTATCCGAAGGCTGTCAAAGGGCGACATCGAGGGGAATGGGGCAGGGGCGCCCCAGCAGCGACGTACGCACACGCGCTCCCTTGCGCAGGCGCGCACGCGCAGCCGCCCTACCCCTGAAATCCCTGCAGCTCAGTGAGCCCCCTCAGACACGCTCAGCCCCTCCACACGCTCAGCCCCTCAATACAACTCGGGCCCTCACACACGCTCGCCCCTCACACACCGCTCCGCCCCTCACAAAACGCCCAGCCCATGACACAGAGCCCAGCCCCTCACCGCGCATCCTGGGGCTCGGCATACTCCACCAGGGCCAGGGTGTGCGTGGGAGGCAGCACCAGCCGCGCCACCTGTCGATTTTTTGGATAAGCGCCCGCGTGGGGAGGGGAAGAGGAGGGTGAGAAGGGTGGTGTGGGTGCAAGGGTGGGGCCCCGGAGAACGCAGCGCCTTCCGTAAAACCCTCACGACCCTGTCCGCATCGCGACTCATCTGCAGCGGGACGCGGCTGACGCAGACGCCCGCGAAGCCGAAAAGGCACGAGAACCCCAATATCACGGCGTCTCAAGTGTACACAATGTCGGGTGTTCGGAACCCCACATTTGCTGAACCCCTGATTGCAAGGAACCCACCGTGCCGGCTCTGCCAAAGAGGTCCGCCAGTTCGTCCTCGTCAGCGCTGTAGGGCAGGTTCTTCACCAGCAGGGTGCTGGGCGACCGCGACACAGACCTGGGGGCAGGTTCATGTTTATGCGGGGGGAGGAGCGAGAACGAGGGTCGGACGGATGCTGTTGGGGGATGTTGACTGACAGATCAGCATGCCAAAGGCGGGGCAAGCAGCATCCAGGGGCGGAGCTAATTTGGAGCGGCGCAAAAGATGACGAGCGCGGCCAGGGAGCGCCCCTCAAAAGAAACACCCGCGGCGACGCTGTGGGACAAGGGGGCTCCGCGGGCGGGCAGGCGGCGCACTTTGATGCGGCGGCCTTGCCGGCCGCGGCCGCTGCGGCCTCCAGCTGCGCCACGTTGACGCCCGCCTCTGACAGGGCCGCCTTGGTCTGAGACACCACCTGGGGTTTGGTTGAGAGGGCAGCGGTGGGGGGGGAATGAAGGTAGGGTTTCAGGCCTGTGGAGTGGTGAAGATGTTGCAGGCCTTTCGGGAGCCGTAAGAAGTTGGAACGCGGGCTCTGCACGAGTAAGATGCGGCACCACCATGCTGAGGGGACGGGAGGGGCAAGGCGCGCCCGCGCTGACGCGCTTCCGCCAGAACAGGCTAGCCGGCCTGAGGGCCAGGCGCCCCCGCCGGCGGCGCAACAATCGTATCCCCCCAGAGGCCGTTGTCTGCCGCTCCCTGCTTGCACCCCAGGAGGGGGAGGGGGAGGGACGGGCATGCAATGTTGAGTGCAACCGCAGGCCCGAGGGGGCCTATCGCACCTGAGCCTCCCCCAGGGCCATCCTGACTGGCAGGTCCGCAGCTTCCCGGTCCAGCAGCTGCCCCTTAGTCACGCCGTAGTGCGCCGCCACCGCCTCGGCCACCGTGTCTGCCCGCATGAACAGGCTGTTCCACGCCGCGCGGTTGCCGGCGTCCGCCTTGCGCTGCTGCTCCCGCTGCGCCTTGAACCCGCCCGCGCCGCTGTTACCACCGCCGCCGTCCGCGTCGGCGGCCACGGCGGCAGCGCCGGTCTCGTCGCCGGGGTGGCGCTTCGATGGCAGCACGTGCATTAGGCGGCCCTGGGGAACGATCGACGATGCACAGGTTTGCAGGAAGAGGGGCGAGGGGATGGTGGGGTGGCGGGTTGGGCACAGGTGCAAGGAGGAGTGCCAAATCGGTGGCGTCTCGCTCTCTGCATGTCACAGCTGCACGTTCACTGATGCCCCGTCCTCTCCGGCCCTCGTGGCTCCGTGCAAACGGCAACCTCATCGACAATTGCAAGCCCCCTGGCCACAACTGGTGCAGCTGCACGCGCGCGCGTACACACACACACACACACACACACACACACACGCACGCGCGCGCGCACACGCACGCACACATGCACGCATGCACAAACACATGAACGCACACTTAAACACACAAAGACATCACGAAAGCGCCCCGATCACAACCCCTGCGCCTGTGTCGCATGGCTCTCAATCCATCCAATCCATGCATGTCACCTGCAGCGGGGTCATGTCCAGCGCCCTGAAGGCCGCAACCGCATCCTCGGGCAGCGCAAATCGCACATAGGCGATGCCCCGCGACCGCTTGGTGTCCCTTCGGTTTCCGATCGGTCGGAGGTAGGTTGTTGTGTGGGGTATTGGAACAGATTGGAGGGATAAGGGGAGAAGCGAGGGGGTGTGAAGATGGGTGGTCAGCCCGGGTGGAGAGTGGGAGCGACACGTCCGGTCAAGATGGGGGCTACAGAGCGAGCGCAAGCAGCAACGCGCCGCTGCGGCGCAGCCTGCGGCGGCGGCTGGGGCCCAGCCGAGAGCCGGCCCCGGGAGGGCAAAGAGCCCGGCCCCGCCTCTTCAGTAGCACTACCGCCCCCTTGGGCCGCCGGGTCGCCGGCAAGCCCTGACCCTGATGCATCAGCCCCGACGAACCGACATCACAGCCAACCACCCCCTCACACCCTCGGCCCCAGATCTCAGATCTCAGATCTCAGATCACGCTCCCACCTGTCCAGCACCAGGTGCACCTCCTCCAGCCCCCCAAACCGCCCAAACGCCTCAGAGACGTCGGCCTCCGTCGTGTCGTACGCCAGGTTACGCACAAACAGCCGCCCAGTGTCCAGGATCTGCCGCTCCAAGTCGCCGCCCCCGCCGCCCCTGCCGCCGCCGCCGCCGCCAGAGGGCCCGACGCCGGCTTGGTCGCCCCGCGCAGCTGCGTCAAACTCCCCGCCGCCGCCGCCCTCCTCGTCTGCCCCGCCGCCCTCCTCCTCCTCGCCGCCGCCATCCTCCATCTCCTCGTCCCCCTCGTCCGAGCCACCCTGCCCCTGTGCCTCCCCGCCTTCAAGCTCCTCCTCCTCCTCTTCCTCATCCTCCTCAAGTGTGGCCCTCATCCGCGACCGCAGATAGTCAAGATCAGATACCCCCTCATCCACCACGACCCTATCCTTCACAGCCAGCTCCTCCCCATCCTCCTCATCCTCCTCATCGCCACTGCCGCCACCAGCAATGCCCTCGCCCCTCCGCCGCCGTGCGGCGGCGTCGCCGCCGCCGTTTGCCAGGTCCCGCGGCTCGAACGCCTCAACGTCTTCGTCGCCGCTGCCGCTATCCTCGTCCCCCTCAAACGCCACCCGCTCCCCCGCGCCTGCGCCCCCGCCCGCGGCGGCCCCGGCGCCGCGCTTCCCTGCCTTGGCAGCTGCCGCGGAAGGGCCCTTGTCTGCGGCGGCGGCGGCGGCCGGCAGCCGCTTGCCCTTCTTGCCTTGCGCGGCCGTGCCTGCTGAAGGTGCAGGTGCGAAGGGGGGAGCCCGCCGTCGCACGCGTCCGAGCGGCGCTGCTGCACGCTGCGTGCTTCGCTCTGCTCAAATACATCTCGCTCGCATTGAGCCACCCGCCCGCCTGCGCCCCGCCTCCCCCTCAACAGCCCTGTCGTGGCCGCGCCTCTCGCATCGCAGCCTGGGCCCTAACAAAACCCACGCAGCCATGATCAATGGCCACCCCCAGCTCACCCGCGGGCGGCGCCTTTGCTGACCCCGGCAGTAGCTCGTCGTTGCTCCACACACGCGCCTTGCCGCGCGGCTGCATCAGCGACAGGAACTCCGCCAGCTTCTCGTCTGCTTCCGCGCCGGCGGCCGCCGCGCCGGCCCCCGCCGCAGCGTCCCCGTCCGCCTTGCCTTTTTTGCCGCCCTTGGCGCCGGCGCCGTCCTTGCCGATTTGGTGCTGCTGCTGCTGCTGCTCCTGCTGCTGCTCATCGGATGTGACAAGCTTTTTGTGCTTGCTGCTGCCCTCAGAATATTTGCTCCATGGCCGCGGCGCCTCTGCGTCCCGAAAGCGGCGCGCAAACTGCGGCGAAGCGCAGGGGCGGCCGCGGTTAGGGGGCGTGCGGCTGCGTCAGCGGGCGGCCCTCGCGGGCCGCCGGTAAAAGCACAGGCGGATGCGGGCGATGCGGACGCCGCAAACCACAAAGCCGCCGCCTGGCTTTGACATTGCAATGATTAGCCGGATGCACGTCTACCGCTGCGTGCTTTGCCCCTGCCCACTGCGTTGACAGCCGCTCACCTCAACGGCGAGGCGGCTGGTGTCAATGAACGATCTGTCGAAGAATTTCACCGCCGCACCGGCCTCCTCGGCGGTTTT
>NW_014011081.1:6346-9367 GCF_000611645.1 Monoraphidium neglectum
CCGCCGCACCGGCCTCCTCGGCGGTTTTGTAACCGACGAACGCCATCTGGCGCGAGACGCCATCCCTTTTGGGGGGGGGTGTCGGGGTCGCAGGTCGGGGCGGGCGGAAACAGCGTCGGCGCCGCGCGGAGCGGGCGCATGGGGGCGCGGCGGCGCAGGATGCAGTGCGTGAAGGGTTGTGCGATGTATGCGGCGGGTGGACAAGAGCCGCCCTGCGTCGGGCGGGCGCAGCGGCGGGCGGCGATGCGGCGGCCAGTGCCGCTGCTTTCGCGGCGGGCCCTGGTGACGCAGCGACCGGGAGGCCCAGCTGCGCAGCCACTCACTTTGTCTTCAGGATTTTGACGTCCGTGACCACACCCTTGGACGCAAAGTGCTCCTTGAGGCGCTTCTCGGTCAGGTATTTGGGGATGTTCTTCACGCATAGGCGAGACGTTGCCTCCTCCGTATGCTCCTCCATCTTTGCAGCACGACGCGCCCGCGTCTATGCACGAGCGAGGCCAAAGGCCGCTGACCCGGTGCTGCTTGAGATTGGACAAAGCACCTATAGCTTTGATAGCAACGCTAATGTTCGAGTTCAAGCCAAATTGAATCATTTGCGGCGAAGGGCAACACATAGACCTGTGCAGCAGGAGCTTTTGCCTTTCGACTGTTCACGGGTGCCTGATTTCAGTGCTGCGGCGCTTCACAACCCCCCATCATACGCCCCGCAGGCCACACCATTCTTTACTCACTTGCAGAGTTGTTTCGTCTTCGCAGAGCGTACCGCATCAAGATCACAGCTGCTCGGTCCCCAATAGTCATCAGCGCTCCTGTCAACATGGGGAAGGCCAAAAAGACACGGAAATTCGCCGAAGTCAAGCGGTTGCTGAGCCCCAAGGACATCAAGTGCGCCGATAGGCTTCAATTCAAGCGGCGGCAGCCTCAAGCGTAGCCGCCGCCGCCGCCGCGCTTGTGTGTGCCGCCACCTGCCGCACCACACTGCAGCACGAGCCACCATGCAGCCCCGGTAACAGTGCTCCTTGCAATACCTTGTGCACAGGCCGCCGAAGGAGAAGCAGCAGCACAAGAAAGACGAGAAGAAAGTGCGGCATGTGTGAGTGCCCGTTGAGCCGCAGAGAAGGCGCCTGCATCGAGCGTGCTCTCTCCCCATCCGTTTGCGCCAGCGCCAGGGCAAAATCCACATGCTCGTCCACGTAGTCGGGCAGCAATACGCAACGCCGCGCTCCCCGCGCCTGCTGCAGCCGCGACCAGCTTGCCCGCCCCAAACCACCCCAACAGCGCGCCCATCGCCTGAACCCCCACCCCCCTCCTCTACCCCGTCCAGTGAGAAGGTGTCCAGCGCCCTCTTCTTCAAGTACAACACCCAGCTGGGCCCCCCCTACCAGGTGCTGGTGGACACCAACTTTATCAACTTTTCCATCAAGAACAAGGTGTGTGTGTGTGTGTGCGCGCGCGCGCGTGCACGCGTGTGCGTGTGGGTCCGGGCCGCGTGGTGGAGATGAGCTAGGGGACACGCAGTGGGAGTGTGTGTCAAGGACGGGCAGGACCCACCTCGCCAGAAGCGACGCATCCCACCCCCCTCGCAGGCCGCAACACAATCAAGCATTCGCCGCCGGGCTGTGACCCCGTCTCGTCCGGCGTCCCTCCGTCCTGGACCCCTCACCCCACTCCCTCTCCCCATCTCTCCCGGACTGCAGATTGACCTGGTGCGCGGCATGATGGACTGCCTCTACGCGGAGTGCACCCCCATAGTCACGGACTGCGTCATGGCGGAGCTGGAGAAGCTGGGCCAAAAATACAGGGTGGCCCTTAAGGTCGCAAAGGTGGGGTGGCGCCAGCAAATTTCCAGGGTTTAGGGTCCAGGGTTTAGGGTCCAGGGTTTTCCCCCCCAAAGCGGTGCCTTTCCCTTGGGGCCCGCGTCGTGACGGGTGCTGCGTGGGCGTTGTTGGGGCCGACTGAGCTTGGTGATGGCGGCGCGACGGCGGGCCTGGGGGCGGGCCCTCAGGCGGCGGCTTTGGAGCGCTGGGAGGGGCGGGGGGCGGTGCTCTCGGCCTGGTGCATCTCAGGGCTCACCAAGTGTTCTGTGTTGCTTCCAGGACCGTCCTCAGCCTTCGCCTCAACATACTTAACTACACACACCCTCTCTATCTCTCTCTTTGACGCACCGCGCGTACACACACACACACACACATACACACACACCCGCGCGCGCACACACACACACACACACCTACACACACACACACACACACCCCCCTACACACACACACACACATACACACACACAAGTGTACACTCTCAGACACACACTCCTTCTCACACTCACAATCACTCTCACACACAAACACTCTCTCTCACTCACAGGACCCCCGGGTGGAGCGGCTACCGTGCAGCCACAAGGGCACCTACGCAGACGACTGCATCTGCGAGCGCGTGGCGCAGGCCAAGTGCTACATCGTGGCGACCTGCGACAGGGACCTGCGGCGGCGGATACGCAAGGTGGGGGCGCGGCGCGGCTGGGTGGGGCGGGCGTGAGGGCCCGGGTAAAGGGCGGTCAGGGTGTGGCAGGGGCCCCTGGCCTATCAGGATGCGTGTGCCTGTGTGTGCGTGCGTGCGTATGTGCACGCTGGTGTGTGGGAGAGAGAGAGTGTGTGTGTGTGTGTGTGTGTGTTTGCGTGCGCGCGAGCGCACGCTTGTGCATGTGGCGCAAGCTTGTTACCAGAGGACGATGATTTCAACTATACTTGCGAGACTGCTAGCCCCGCACTCACAAAATCCGCGGGGCCGCGTGGTTGCAAACGGTGAACAATCTATGAGTCCCAATAAGTGCGTGCGCAAAATAGACCCCCCGGCGCGCCTCGGCCCCCCATGGCCGCGCCTCGCTGTTTGGTCGACGGGGAGGCTTCCTCGTTTCTCTCGATTCTCTCAACCTCGAGACGAGTGTCGCATTGCTGGGTCCACCTGGCGGTCGAAACCCTGCATCATTTTCACAGTCGCCATCCCATGCAACTGTCCTGCCCC
>NW_014011080.1:0-4032 GCF_000611645.1 Monoraphidium neglectum
GCCTTCAAGGCATGAAGTTCATCAGCGCTGAGACCCTTTGCATTCTATGTGGGCAGGCTTTCCAGGTGATGTGAACACAAACCACAAATCCTGGGCGAATTAATCTGTGCATGCATGTCAGGGGTCCGGAGGGGGGGGGGGCTGGATAGGTGGCTCACTTCCGAACCCGGAGCCGGCGGGGGCACAACTGATGGTCAGGCCCTTCAGGGCGGTCTTGAGGGCGGCAAACCCGGGGTCCTTCTTGTCCAGCGCGCTGTTGGTGAAGTTGCACTGTGTCCCGGCAGGGAACACGACAACGACCTTGCCGGAGGCCGCGCCGCGCTCGGCGTCGGAGGCGGACGCCTGGGTGACGGTGATGGTCACCTTCTTGGCGGCACCCTTGGAATTGGTGTAGGGGGCCTTATAGACAAACCTGACAGGGGCGGCCGCACGAAGTTGTCGGCATGGGCTCGTTGAGGTGAGTGCTCGGGGTGTTTGGTCAAGGGAAAGGTGGCGAGGGCTGCACGGCCGGGCGACCAGCAGGCTGGACAGTGCCCCGCAATCATTTGCGACGTCACCGCACGGCCCAAGTTGTGAACAGTGTATGCAATCCACAACTTTTGAAGGCTGCATCACGTCATGCTGGCATGAAGTTATAGGGTGGTCGCGGCGACAAAGCACATCCCAACCAAGGCGTGCTGATGCGCACTTGCTCTTGTCAAGCCCGATCAGCGTGCCCGTAGTGATTGGCAGCTCTGTGATGGACAGGATGATGCAGAGTCGCAGGCAGGATTCGATTTGCCCGTGGCCAGGAGGCGTGCGTGTCAGTGCCACGCTGGGGTGACAGTTGGGCGCACTTGGCATGCAACGTGACAAGCGGGGCACGCGGTCGCGTTGCAGTTGGGAGCAGGGTCTCAGCCTTGCTATCAAAGACACCGCAGGTAATGCAGGGGGCTGCAAAGATCTCGGCAGGGCCTGCCTGTGAGCTGCATTTTGGGCTTGTGGTTTGTGCAAACTAACGCGCACACAGAGGAGCGCAGCTCGCGCTGCAGCGCACGCAACGTGCCAGGTCAGCCGGAAGGATTGTCGTCAAAGCTTCTTACCGACAATGCAGTCGCCCTTGGCAAGTGCCTGGACCGGCGTAATCACGCACAACGCCAGCAGCACGGCCACAGCCGCGAGAATCAATGAGACCTTCATGGTGTGTGGCGGTGGCTGTTGCAGCACCTGCACGTGACACGGGCAGCTGCACGTGAGAAGAACTGGCGGATGCAATCCAGACTTAGCAAGAGCCTTGCAGCAGCGTAATGCAACAGCCGTTGAGGAGAGTCAGGGCCTGCAGCTGCGCCCAGACTGGTCGCCGACAATGGTGGCTCGGGGCTGGCGCCTGCGGGTGCTGCTCGGCAAGTCCTGCCAGGCGCGCCCGGGCGCCAGCAGTGCTGGCTCGAATTAATCACACACAGTGGATCGGAGGCAGCTGGGCAGGTCATTGCGCACCGGCACAAAAAGCCCAAACTTGTAATACCGACCGGGCAACGATTTGCGACGTCGGGCACTGCTCCGGAGTGATAAAATACTCGAAGTTACAATCACTCCTGAGGCTTTAATGCTGCCGAACCCTTTTCGTGGACAAGAAGACGACCCCGGTCACATGTGTCCGGTCGGTGCTAGGAGGAAATTTGCACATTCAGTCGGCTTTGTACCCCAAACATGAGATTGTCGTGTTGGAAACCTTATCCCGATGTGGGTAGAAACTTGCGTGCTTGTAAGCAGTGGGGAGAGCTGAGAGTGATTGGGCACACTGGCAGCATTCTTGGGCGCCAGCCATCTGGCGACGCTGGGCGTGGCGGCGCAGAGGTGTTGATATACGCATCAACGTACGGGGTGTTCAAAGTGTGTAAAGTTGCATTACTGCATCTAGAACTCGCTGGCGGAGGCGCAGCAGCGCCCTGAAGGAACGCCCTCGTTCTTGATTACCACCGACCGGCGTGCGTTTGCACATAGTCTGGCATGACAGGAAGGTGGCCATAGATCTTGGACCCCTCTGTACGCCCCCTTCGTATGGGCGTTTGCACGTCTAATATGGGCATGGTGGTTGTGATGTACTTGAGCTGGTGCTGCAGATGAAACTTTCACGCTGTTGAACATCGACCAGCAACTTGCTGCGTTGCGCGTTGTATTGGCTATTCGGCACGCTGAATAGCACACAACATGCTGCGCAGCACATTTAAGGCAGCAGCTGGCGACTTGACAAGGGTTCCTTTGACAAGGGCCAAGGGGGGAACCTTGGGTTTTGACTGTTGCATGTGTTCTGCAAATAAATGCTGGGAGCACGCGGGCGCGGGCCGCTCGGGGCGTCGGGGGGTCGGCTTCACAATCTTGCCCAAGTTTTGGTGCTCCCGACGCTTGCTAATGATGCTGGCCTGCCAGGTCAAATATGTTGTAACACCAACAACAGCCGTCACTGCTTACATGGATAGTACGTATCATATCCTGCCTGGAACAGCCAGTGGTGGTGCTTGCAATACATCGTGAGACCGACGGCCGCCCGAACAGACTAGAGCTGTCAGCACCCGCCATCACCATCATCCAAGTCGAACCAGTCGTGCACACACTTCGGCACCTCACAGATACATCTTTGCAGATGGCACTGTGGTTGGAGAAAAGTGAACATGAGCAGCATGTGAGACACAGGTCAAGCCACATCATGTCCGCAAACGTGGCAGCACCATCAAATGCAACAAACACTTTTTGCAGAGACGAGCCAAGTCCTTGGCTCATGCGCAACACCCACGCCCCTGCCAGCGGCAGCGCCCAACGCACCATAACCTCATCATCACCCTGCTGCGTGTGGCTCTCAAAGACTTGCGGCAGCGCGGTGATCTTGGTCGTGACACCAGGCGTGCGAGGGTTCTCAAACTTCACATGCGGCAGAAGGAAGTACCCCTGGCCACGCTGGGCTCCAGATGGGCGCAGATAACTGCCACCCTGAGCCTCATATGCGCCAGTCAAACACCTGCATAAAAGTAAACAAACGGCATGGAGGGTCGTGATGTATGAATACTGCAGCTGCCATGACAAACAGCTTGAACGCTACGCAACACAACACCTGTAATCTAGGATAGCTGTTGCCATATAGGTATATTGTTGACTTCGCGCGCCGCCCGGCCCTCCAACCGCTGCCAGTCTGTTGCTGTAAGGCTTAAAGGGCAAGCATGTGAGTGTGCCATTTTGGGCGGGCTTGAGACTTGCCACAAGGCAAGAGAGCATCGAAATCATTGCACAGTGGCTGAGGAACACAAGAAACCTCCTTCATGCTGTGCCACACTTTCACATGCCCGCCAAGAAAACCCCAGCAGAATTAGCATGGTGGTGCGAAGTCCACCTGGAAGTGCGAGCAAAATCGAATGAAGAGTATTTTGTCGACACAGAGCAGTTGAATTGGCCAAAAACTTGGGTTTTAGTTGTAACAACACAAATTGCTTGATTCCTTAGGCCGCATTAGATCAGAGCTGGGTTGCCGACATCTTGCCTGCCGTGGCCAGACGGTGAGACTGAACGCCGCGCCACTTTACATTCACGTAATCGAGTTTGTGACAGTGCCTGCAGACGGCGCAGTGGTAGTCTGGAGGGGCACATATGCACCGGGGCAGCACTGCCGGCATACAGCACCCCGAGGCCCTCCTACACCAGGCTCCAGCGCACACCCCGAGCGCCTTGCGCATGCCTACTTTGCCCTCCAAACCCCTTTCATCAGGTCGTGATATCATCACCTATGAGTCCCACATACCGCCGGCAGCGGGGGGCGCGCGCCGTCCTGCTGTCCGCGGCGGCCGTGCTGCTGGCGGCGGCCTCCCTGATCAGCTCGGGCTCGGCCGCCCCCAACGACGGCCGCGTGAGCCTCCGACTGAACGTCGGCAAGAACAAATACTTCACCCTGCGGCTGCCGCGCGCGAAGCCGCTGCCGCCCGGCGCGGACGGCGGGTTCACCCGCACTTATAACGACACCTGTGGGCTCTTCGACATTTTGTACTCTGCTAAGGGGCCGGCGGG
>NW_014011080.1:4546-9327 GCF_000611645.1 Monoraphidium neglectum
CCGCCGCATATTCACTATGCTGACGACGAGTGGTGAGCACACGCACGAGGGCCGGTATTCGAGCACACGTGAGGCTGGGGGTACACTTTGGCGGCGGTGCGAAGCTGGTCACGCGCAAACACATTTTGAAGGCTCGTGCGGGAGAGCACCTGGGTGCAGCCGCTGGTTCAAGGGAATCGCTGCGCCCTTTCTTTGATGCCTCAACCCCCTGTGCAGTTGGCCGCGTGTGCCCTGCCACGCAACCCGCTTGCCCGTGCCTCCCCTGCAGACATCCTCCGCCCACGCCCCAACGATAGCTCCCCCCACCCGCCTTATGCGCATCACACCGATCCGCAGGTTCTTCCTCGCCGGGACCGGCACCGTGCGCATGTACACGCACCAGAAGGCCACCACCTTCGTCCCCGGCTTCCTGCCGGGCTTCAACACGCCCCCCGTCCTGGCCGGCTCGGCGGTGCTGCAGAACGACACGCTGCAGGCACTCTACTCCCCCCGCGGCTCGGTGCACTGGTTCAACAGAGAGACCGAGACGACCGACTTTTACGCCGTCCACGCCAGCGGCCACGCGATGGAGCTCATCATAGACGCGTTCAACACCATGACAGACCCAAAGGAGCTCCTCTCCTACACTGGCCTCTACGGCGCGCCCCACGACCTCACAGGCAGATTCGTCGGCCTCGACAAGTGCGGGGACAAGTGCTACCGCAGCGCGCGCGGGCCCGTGGACGTGCCCAGCGTCGTGCCGAGCCTGAGGAAGCTGCAGAAGCTGTTCGACCTCGCAGAGAAGAAGAAGTGCTGGACCCCCTGATACGTACTGTCGGCGCGGCGGCGGGGCGGCTCGCACTTGCTGCCGCTGGCGCGCGCTGCGCTGGTGCTTCATGTATTGAGTCGGCTGACGCTGAGCGGCTGCTTGGCAGCTTTGGCTTGGGGGCTTTGTCGGCTTGAGGTTGAACTTCCTGCGGGAAAACTTGCTGCAAGATTTTATTCTGTCTCAGACGCTGACAGGCTGTCAGCGGGTGCCACCGACTGCAACTTTGCTGCCAGGCTGCCGGCTCAGCCGAAGGCGCAGCTTCCTACTTTCTTTCTCACCTTGCCACCTCACCACGGTCGGTCGGATGCTTAGGTCCATCCTTCACACACTTGAGTGCCTCAACACGCGCGCCGCTATCCAAGATGTGTTGGGTTAAACTACACTTACATTTAAACGCAGTCACAAACTCAACCTGCATCGGCCAAACCCGGTCTATCAGCAAGTCCGAGTATTGCACACCCTGCGTTGCCTTTGTAATACTTTGTGCAAAGCAAGTGTTACCACATCGCTCACTCATAGTGACAGCTTCTGGGGCCAGCCTGGTTGAAAGAGTCCAGGGTTTGCCCATGGCGCACGAAGCGGCCACTGGCAGGGCCCCTCACCGACTGTGTGACATAACCTGGCGCAGCACAGAGAGGGTGCGGCGCTCTCACACCCGCATCGCACTCTAACATGTTGATTCTCTGTACGAATGGGCTCGCTTGTCGCATGAATGGGCTGAGGTACCTGCCACATGCACAACGAAATGTGTAAGAATTTGATGCTGCAGGCTCGGCTGCCAGCACAACACCCCACCTACCTGCCCTCCAGCAGACACTTGGCTGTTTCACATGAGAGCCTCTAGGCCGTCTAGTCAAGGACGCGCAACCTCGTGCTTTCAACGAAAGAGACAACTGCGGTTCGGCAAGGCCGACGGCGAGTGACGCTTATCGGTACACGCAGAGGGTTGTGCGGCTGCCACAGCTGGATGCGAGTAAGGTAGAAGGGAGACGGCAGCCCCTGCCCTGCTGGGTGCAGACACGACCCGCTGCACTGCTCCAAGGGCCCCTTAGAAGCATGAAAGTGCTCTCATGTACGGAGCTTGCCTGAAGGGGGCGTCTGAGGCGAACTGGCGTTCAACAGGGCGGTCGGCCAAACTTGACGACTGCAGCGGCTCTCGACACCACCTTGTACCGTAGGCTGGGATGGTCGTCAGGCTTGTGGGAAGTTGATGCGAATACAAGTTTCATATTATTTAGGGCGCAGATTTCTCTCATTGGTTGCTGTGGAGAACACGCCAGGCAGCTGGTACTGTAAATATTTGCGATCCAAGGGGTACGACTGTGCACAGCAGACATATACACAGACATATGATTTTTCTTTGTATTCGGGCGCGTCGACTGACGTGAAGGGCGCGGGCAGCTCGCGGTCCTTCAGGAGCATCAGCGTCAATGGACCGCATAGATCGGCTGAAATGGTGTTTGATTAGCATAATATCACTATTTATGCTGCCCAGCTGCTGCATGTCGGCCCCGCTATGGGCTATGGCGCCGGCGCCAATGGCCAGCAGCAGCGAACCTCAGCAGGGGCGCGACCGCGCCAGCACGGGAGCCGTAAACGCAAGCGCCCGCCAAGGTGATGACAACAGCTGCAATTGAAGCGCATGACAGCTATGACTGAGCCGCCATGGCAGTTCCCCGCCGGCAGCTCCCGCCCAAAAAACCACCGAAGCTGTCCCCCACCTGCCCCCCGCCTGCCCGCGCCCTCCCTAGTCATCACCATCCCCCTGCCCCGCGGCAGCCGCCCCGAGGGCATCGCACGCGCCTCAGACTCCGAAATCTTCGTGGCCTGCCTCTCCGGCGCCATATTGCACGTCGACCTGCACACTAAGCGCGTCACCCGCGTGCTGGAGGAGCGTGGTGCTGCACTCAGCGGCGTCAAGTGGGACGGCGAGCAGGGCGCCCTGTTTGCAGCGGCGACGCTCTCTGGGAAGGCGTATGTGTACTTCCTAGAGCGAACCGGCGCAGCCGAGGGCGGCGGCGGCGGCGGCGGTGGCCGGAGCGCAGGGGTTGGTGCTGAGGGCGCTCCGGTTCAGCAGGAGGGAGGGCAGAGGAGGGGGCAGGAGGGCAGCAGCGAGCGAAAGGAGGGGGCCGAGAAGGCGCCGGCAGGCGCCGACGAGGCTCGGCAAGGGGGGACACCCGGGACGCAGCTGCTCGGGAGCTCCATTCAGCAGCCCAGCTTCAAGGACCCCGTTCCCGCAGCCGCAAGCGCCGCCCCTGGCGCGCCTTGGCGCGTGAAGCGGCGCGTCGCGGTGCAGCTGGCGCGGGTGCCGCCTTGGTACATCAACGACGTCGCGCTCACACGCGACGCGGCCCTCTTCACAGACAGCGTTGCGTCTCGCCTGTTCTCCCTGCCGCGCTTCTTCGGGCCGGACGAGCAGCCCGTCGCGACTGCGTACGCGCTCGGGCCGCGGTTTGCCGTGCTGCCCGGCCAATTCAAGTCGAACGGTCTGGCGGTGCTGCCGCCAGAGACGGCCAGCGGCAAGACAAACGCCAGCAGCAGCGACGGCAGCGGCGGCGGTGAGGCGGAGGTGCTGGTGGCAAACCTGCACGAGGGGGATTTTTACCAAGTGGCGCTGCCGAGCCTCGCCGCCGCGCCCCGCGCCCGCGGCGCGCTGTTCGGGCCGGCGGCGGCGGGCGCGGCCGTGTCGCGCGTCGAGACGCCGGCTGTCGAGAGGAAGCGGCTGTTCCTCGACGGGCTGTGGCTGGAGGGGAGCTCGACTTTGTATGCGGCCGACAATTTCCACAATAGGGTGGTGCGCTTCGAGCTCGTACGGAACCAGGACGGCGGTGGGTACAAGGCCGAGCCGACCTGCGTCATCGCGCCGCAGGATTACCGCACGCCGACGACGCTGACGATGACAAACGGGGACGGCGGCGGCCGCGTGCTGTGGGCGGTCAACGCGCACCTGACGACGTGCCTGCCGTTTGTGCCCTGCCCGAGCCACAAGTTTGAGCTCATCGGGGTGCGCCCCCAGGACTTCTGCAGCTGATGATGAGTGCCACCGGCCTGGCCGTTTGTTGCTGCCATGCAGTCATTGGTAGCAACGGGCGGGTGGCATTGGCGGGCCGTCCCCCGTCTTGAGGCGATTGCGCATGGCTGTAAGCCGCGGTCTCACTTGTACGTTACCCTCGATAGCTGTTTGACATCCAATCCTGGGGTCAAGGCTACTACGTCTGAGTCAGCCGAAATAATGGCAGCAACAGTAGGTAGATTATGAAATAAGCAATTTGGTGGAACTGATCGACCACAGACAACGCACGCCGGCGTGCGTGTGCGTTCGACCGCTGGCGCACGTTGCCTGAGGAGCAGGCCGCGCCCGTGCACGCATGCTGCGAGGCGTGCGCACGCGTGTGTGAAGTGCACACAGGCGCTTGTCGCCAGCAGCCAAGTAACAAGGTGCAAACATATCACTGATTCGTGCAGCGCCTTGCCCAAGGCGGGCGACCAACACGTGTGTGCGGAAGTAACGAGGTGCTGCATTGCTGCGCATCCACCCAAACACAAGGAAGTCGCATGAGGCGGCCCCAGATGAATCAAAGGGCAAGGCATCAAAAGAAGGTCTCAAGCCAAATCTGGCCTCACAGCAGGCATAACAAGTCCCAACGCCATTGAGGGATCAAAGTCAGTGGGTCACTAAGCCACACTCAGGCGCCTGGGCCCCGCTCAAGGCAATACCGGTGCGTGGCAATTGCGCGCCCAACTTGCTCTATTAGAGCGCAGGCTGCCCAAAGAATCTCTCGCATGCGTACTGCGTATCCTTGCTGCAGCTGTCAAGGTAGTGTAGTGCTCTCAAGCCCCAACGCCGGCTCACCCAAAAAGCAGCTCCGACGCTTATCGCGCAGCCAGCACAAGCTCGGCCCCACGCTGCTACCCAACCACCGTCCCACCTGGCCGGTTCAGCGCGGCAGCCCGCTCTCCGCCTCCCCCGCAG
>NW_014011079.1:0-8804 GCF_000611645.1 Monoraphidium neglectum
CACACACACACACACACACACACACACACACACACACACACACACACACACACACACACACACGCGCGCGCGCGCGCATGCAACCCCTCCCGCAGGTCCTGGTCGATAACGCAACAGACCCCCTCAGCCCCGGCGCAGACTGCACGTCCCCCGCCGCCGCCCCCGGCCCCGGCGCCAGCTGCTGCTGCTGCTCGTACACAAACGAGGCGTCCCGCCGCGTCGCCGACGTGCGCGCCGGCGCGGCGGCCCGTATCGACTGGGCCTCCACCTGCCTGGCAGGCCACGGGCTGTGTCTGTTGCTGGAGGTCGAATTTGACCCCATTGAAGGACACGGCACCAACAAGGCTGCCGGGAGCGGCGGCGGTGGCGCCAAGGATCGTGGCGGCGGGCAGGGGCCTGGGCTGGAGCGCCGCTCGCTGCTCTTTGACGCGGGGCCGAGCGGGGAGCTGCTGCGCTGCAACGCGCGCCGCTGGGGCCGCGGGCTGGACCTGGGGGCAGTGGGGGCGGTGGTGCTGTCGCACTGGTGCGCACCCGGCTGGATTGGAAGCCTTGGGGTGCAGCACAGGCCGCGGGAAAGGGGGCCGGGATCGGGGTGCGAGTGGTCGTGGTGTGGGTTTTGTCGCAGCGCTCGGCTGCGCACGCGTGACGAAACAAAAGCGAAGGAAGACACCCGCCTCTGGAGGTTGCAAGGTCATCACCTAAAAACGCCCCAGGCCATCATGACGGCCCACGGGCCCGCGTCCCTCCCACCCCTCCACCCCCAAGGCATGTGGACCACTCCGGCGGCCTGCCTGCCGCCCTGGATCTCATCGGAGCGGCGCGCGGCGCACGGGCGGCGGGCGGCGCTGGGGCGGGCGGCGTCCACGGCGGCGGCGGCGAGGCGCCGGCGCCGCAGCCGCGGGCCCCCGTGCGGGTGGTGCTGGATGTGCACCCGCGGCGCCCCTGGTGCCGCGGGCTGAAGCTGCAGCCGGGCGATGAGATCATCCCCTTCAATCAGGTGGGCGCCATGCGGCTTCATAGGTGTGCACGTGCGCGCAGTGGTGGATGGGTGCGCATGACATCTCAAGCGCGTTCCGTGAGTTGGTTTATCCCCGTTTTGGGTCGCAGGGTGATTTGCACCCCTCTGGGTTCATCGGCTGCCCCCAATGGGCCCTGAACGCTGGTCTGCCGCTCATTCACTCCCCCCTCCCGATCTGGGTCCCCCCGGCAGGACCCAGACCCGGCCCAGCTCGCGGTCGACCACGCGTGGCTGGACGTGGCGCCCGCGGCCGCGCCGCACACCCTGCTGGACGGCTGCTTCGGGGTGTCTGGCTTCATCCCCCGCGTGACGCCCTACGAGGAGGGCAACCCGGCGCACGCATCTCAGTGGTGCGCGGCCGCCACCTCCGCCCCGCGTCCGGCCTGCATCCTGTATCGTCCGCAGCTGCCGCCGGCCCGCACGTCCCGGCCGAGAGGAGCAGGTGTTTGCGCCCCATGCATGCGCTGCCACGTGATTGACAAGACGGCCCCTGGCTGCGTGCAAGCTGCACATCTGCATCTGTGCACCTGCAACACCACCTGGCGCCAGGGAGGAAGGTGGGCCCTGGGAGGACGACCCCCTTATTGAAGACGAGCGGGCGCTCGTCGTCGACCTAGCAGGTACGTTCAAACTGGTTGTTTGTCTACGGACTGTTCTAGTTGGTCTCTTTCTCCGCAGCAACCGTTTCCCTGCACGCCGCGTCTGCAAGCGGCGGGGCCTCCCGCCAGGCGGAGGCGCGGGGACCAGGTGTTGCGTGGCCACGACTGCACCAAAGTCGCTCGCCTTCTGCAACCTTCTGAAAATGAGGACCGTTACAGCGCGTCGCAGCAGTCGCCCGCTCCGAGCTGTCAGGATGCGCCTGCGCCGCCGCGCCCTCATCCGCTGTGTGCGCTGCACGCGCTGTGCATGCTGTGTGCGCGCAGGCAAGGGTCCCGTCGTGTTCAGCGCCTGCTCCCACGCCGGCATCGTCAACGTGGCGCGCTGGGCGGAGGCGGCGCTTGGGCGGCCGCCCTACGCCAGCTTTGGCGGTGCGGGCTGCAGGGCGGGGCCAGGGCCGACGCCTTGCTGCCTTCCGCTGCGGCACGCGGTTGGTCCGCCTCTCTGCCGCGTGCCGCGCGAGTCCTAGCCTGAGGGAGTGTCGCTGTCATGCGCCTAGCTTGGGTCCATGGAGGTTGGACGCCGCCCCCTTGGTCTGCAAAGGGAGCAGCCTGGGTTGCGTCTTCTCGACGTGAGCCGGCCTGCCGCCCCCCCCCCCCTCACTGCCAACGCAGGCCTGCACCTGGCTCCCCGCGACTGCCTCGCGCGCGTCGCCCCGACCGCGCGCCACCTGGCGGCCCAGCGCCCCCCGCTGTCGCTGCTCGCCGCGGGCCACTGCACCGGGTGGCGGGCGCAGGCGGCGCTGCAGGCGGCGCTGCCGGGGCGCTGCATGCCGCTGAGCGTGGGGGCGACGTTCGAGCTGAGCTCAGAGTAATCTGCAGCCAGAATTCCTCATGACGACAAGCGATACTGGCCTGCCTCGCCCAGTGTTACTTGTCTCAGCTGCAGCCCTAGGCGGCCCCTGTTGAATTCAAATTTGTAGACAAGGAGCAGCCCCTGACTCGTCCTCAGCAAGCTTGTGCGGTAGGCGCGCGCCCGCAGCACTCTTTCAGCGCGCAGGCATGGCAGCGAGGCAGCCGGACGGGCGCGCCGCTGCGGGTTACACGCCCAAAGCCGCCGCAGCTGCAGGCCCAGGGCGCCGCGTCACGTGGACACGTTCAGCAGGCTGCGGTCCTCCACCCCTGCATCCCCGAGCGCCGCGGCCCCGTCCTCCAGCGTCCTCCGCGGGAACTGCGTCGACAGCGCCACCTGGCTGCCGCCGCCGCCTGCCAAGCCGCCGCGGGGGGCCGTCGCGCCCAGCTGCAGCGCCGCAAACGCGCGCAGCTGGTCGACCGTGTCCGTGGCGCGCCAGCGGCGGGTGACCACGCGGTCGTGGAGGCGCAGCGCGATCGTCAGCACGCCGACGGCGCCCTCCTCGGGCTCGTCTGGAACCGCCACCACAGGCTCCGCCGCGCCCGCGGCGCTCTGGGAAGGCGCCCCCTCGACGGCCGCCGCAGCCGCCGCCGTGCCGGCGCCATCAGTGCCATCGCCGCCGCCGCCTCCATGTGCCTGTTGGTCTTCCATGCTAGCCGCCAGCGCGGCCGCCAGATCGTAATCCTCGTCATCCTCGACACCGCCACTGCCTCCACGACCCAACGACCCCGCCCCCGCACCGCCGCCGACGCCGACGCCGACTGCCAAGCCGCCGTCGCCATTAAACCCCTGGCTGCCGCTGCCGCGCCGCCCAGTGCCGCCGCTGCCGCTTGCGCCGCCCTGTGACGCGGCCATGTGGTCTGCCAGGCTGGCCGCCAGCGCCGCCGCAAGCTCCGGGTCCTCGTCAGCGCCGCCGCTGCCGCCCTCGCCGCCGGCGCCGCCGAGCATCGCGTCCGCGGCGCGTTTCCGGGGCTGCAGCGTGAGCGTCCCGCCCTGCTGCGCGGCGCGGCTGAGCGCCGTCTCTATCGCGTTGTGCGCCTTTCCGCGCTGTGGGGACATGCGAGGCGGAGGCGCGGTTTGTGCAATGTCAATGCTTCCAGTGTACGTATCATAAGATCCAACTCTAGTGTCTGGTTGTCACGTGGATTTTTCTCGCAAGTGCACCACCAATTCACGTTTCACGCCAATGATGGAATTGGAAGAAGTTGAGCAGGCAGTCTTGACGAGTGTGGGGCGTTGATGCCCTGCCAGCGGGACCCATGGTGTGCGCCGCGCCGTGTAGACCCTTCAGTGAGCGCAGCTGCGGCAGCAGGGGCCCCACCCACCTGCCGGGTCGTGGCGGCATCTTTTGTGGCCTGCCGCGCCTGCACAACATCAAAGAGCAGTGCGGAAGTCAGCCACAGCATATTTGCACATATGGTGCACGCACATAATGCGCACCGACCCACACGCAGCAATAGAGGACAGCAAGCGGCCTCCCACCTCTTCGGGCGTCAGCCACCGCCCCGCGCCGCCCGCCGCCTCCCCCGCCTCTGGCGGCAGCTGCGGCGCCGGCAGCTTCCCCCTGACTACGAAGATGCTGTACCCCTGGTCCACCAGCGAATCCAGGTAGGCCGCGAGCTGAGGTGGAAGGAGGCATTTTTTGGGTTTACCGTATACTACCAAAGCACATCCCAGTGTAATGTTTAAGGTGGCCTTCCCAACGTGGATGCTTGGGTTGGCCTTCCATGCGGGAGCGAAATCCACTTGACAGTGCAAAGCGGAGGTAAGAGGTCGTGGTCGGGGAGCGCCATGCAGTGCGGGGCCCCGGGCACGGCTGCAATCATAGGCCGAGCACCGCGCCAGAGCAGGCGCGACGCCGCGTGCGATCCCGCGCGCGCGGCCTCACGTAAAAGTCTGAGAGGGGCTCCGGGGCGGGCAGCAGGCTGTTGAGGTTCCACCACGCCCCCTCCACACGGCGCAGCGTGTACCAGTGCTCCTGGGGGGGGGGGGAGAAACGCGAGGAATTCCCCGGGTAGAAGAATAGGCTTGGTGCAACGGCGTGATGGAAGTATATGCACACGCGCAAGCGAGGTTTTTGTCACAGGGGTGGCGCGCCACCCTTCAGGGAGCCAGGGGTCTCTCCCTTATCCAGAGGTTTGTGCCCTCACTGCTAGCACAGTGTGATGTATTTTGATGAAATGAAGCGGCGCTCCCAGCAGCCACAACCACGCCGCTGCAAAGCAGCACATTCCAGTGTGTCACGCTATTTCGCAGCCCCACTGCTCTGTACGTCTGCGTACGCGCCTGTAGGTTGCAGATAAACGCCACCTCGTTGACCGGGTCAAAGCCTGCCTGCTCGCGGATCGCCTGGCTCTTGTAGGGGACGATCTGCAGCTGCCACAGCTCCAGCGCCTTGGACAGCACCTGCACCAGGAAATGACCACCCAGCGTCAACGCACTTGCCCTCAATGCCAGGAAGCCCTGCCTGCTGCAAACGGCCGAGCTGCCAATACAGGCGGTGCCCCCAGGCTGCCCTTGCCGACGGTCGATCGACCACCCTGGGTTTTGCCCCGCCCCTCCCATCCCACAGGCGGCGCCAGCCACGCCGGCCCCGTGCGCGCCGTCGGCGCCCGCCCCCACCTGGGAGGAGAACATGCCGCTGTCGTCGAGGTTGCCGTGCTCGCCCTCCCCCAGGCCCTCGCCGCCCAGCACCTCTGCCTCCAGCCGGTCGAGCTCCTGGGCTATGGCCGCCAGGTCAAGCTCACTGAAGTAGTGGCCCTGGGGCGGTGGGGCCACGGTGCATTGCACATGGGTGTCACGGGTGACCGTGTGTATGAGTGTTGTGTGTGTGTGTGTGCATGCGCACGTACGTGTTTGAGGGTATGTGTGTGTGTGTATGTGGGTGTATGGGTATGTGTGTCTGTGCTTGTGTTTTGAGGGGGTGGAGGAGGGCCAACAGGTGATATGTGTGTCAAAAAGAGGGGGCCGCATGGTTGCAGACGCTGCTGATCGCTGACCTCTCGACATTGGTGGTCAGCGGTTCAGCTAAGCGCTGGCTCCTGAAGGGGTCACACGAAACCGCTGACGCATGTATGAGGACGCGGCGCGGCGCAGCGCTGCACGTCGCCCCACCTGCAGCAGGGCGTTGACACAATGGACGCCGCAGAGCGCCGCGACCTGCCCACCGAGGATTGGTCAAGCAGTCAAATATGGACCAGCTTAGCTTGCAACGAGGCCGGAGTCCTTAGGCGAACCCAGAAATGGCGAGCCTGCACCAATGTGGTGGCGCCAGCTGCTGCCCTGCTCATGATACGGGCGCACTGTTACGCCCCCACCAGCGCCGGTGGCAGGCCTGCAGCTTGGATCACCTGCTTCTCATGATAGAGCCACATCCCTCTCAACTTTGTATCAGAGTCTAGCTGTTGTCGCAGCAGCACAGACAGTACAAGTCAATGGTCTAATGCTGCCAGATCACGACGACAGGAATACAGCGAACTTGAGCATCAACAACGGTATGTTAGTCAATGAGAGTGAATCGTTCTTGTACGGTGCGCGAAAGACGCACTGATCTGACTGAAGGCCTTGGCTGCAACAACGAAGAAATCTCAGCCCAAGGTTTCATAGACGTGCACGTTGAAAGCGCCATTGTTTTGTTTGACAAACCAACTAGGAGTAAGCAGCCCTCCAGAGATCAAGGGTTGGCTCTTAGGGGGCAACAGCGGCACAGCGCGCTGTCAAGATGGTGAGATAGAACCAAATGATGTCTGCTTCTGTGTTGGCTGACTGCTGGGCGAGACCAGCGGGCGTGCTGCTCGCGCAGGGCTTCTCTGGGCAGCACGAAGCGCCCACGACAGTTGGGGGCGTGAAAAGGTGCAGATGCAGCAACTTCGAGGGTCTGGGGAGCGATGCACAGACAGTGCTGTAGACCAGCGCTCAGGAGCAGTGGCGCGCGGGCACATCGGTGCATCAACGGCCTAGGATGCAGCACAGCGGCATGCGGCATGTGCTGCACCATAGGCCCATCTGAGCAGTGGCAGCTGCGAGCACAGCGCTTGACAGCACAGCGCAGCAGCAAGCAAGCGGGTGCTACAGGCCAAGGCGTCATGCACTCATTGACAGCCGTTGCACACAACCAGCTGTTGCCGCCCGGCGCGCGTGGTCATGTCCCCCTCTTCCAGGTCTTGGGGGAGGCCTACCTGAAGGGCATCCTGCGGCCGCCGCTGGCAGACGTGAAGGCGCTGCCGCCCAACCCGCCGCACCCTTTCCAGACTGATTTACTGTTCTACCTCAGGCAGCGGTTCTTCAAGCACCACACGCCCTTGGTGTTTGGGTTCGCCGTGGCCATCTATGCGTTCACCCAGGTGGACAGCATGATGGCGGCAGGCAAGAAGAAGGCGTACGACGAGGCCATTGCCGAGGGCCGCTCACCTTGTGAGTGGCGCGTACTTGTGTGCGGATGCTTCGCCACCCACATCTGCCTGGCTCACCACACTTTGTGTAGTTGTTCTAGTGCTGGCCTTGTAATGCATGCAACAGCAGTTCTGAAGGGCTCAAACAGGAACGGCAGCATGATCATATGCATGAATCTGCTCTCCTTTTATTACCGACAGTCATGACCCTCCCACCTGCTTGCCACACCCGCAGTCGGCCACCACTAAACCCAGGGCTGGCGTAGAGCAGGCAGGGCAAGGGCGCCGCCGGCTGTGAAGAGCCTTTGTGGACGCTTGCATGGCGGACACAACAGCTGCGACAGCCCGCGTGGCGGCGAGGCTTGACAACGTTTCCTAGGCACCTGACATGGTGCTGCTGTGTGGCGGGACAACCCAGTGTGCGCGCAGCAGGCTTGATCACTGCATCTTGGCAGTTGGGGCGTTTAAGATGCATTTGGCTGGTTGATGCTTGAATGCTGCTGTAACAGCGGCATGGTATCATTTTGCGGACGCCTGTGGGACCAACAAGAGCTACAGGCACCCATTCATGTGAGCGAAATCTTCTACAGAGGAGGGAAGAATGAAATGTACGAAGGCCAAGAGCAACAGTCAGCACTGCAACATCAGCATATGAGGAGTGCCTCAAGCTCCTGCCGCTGGGTTCGCCACTCGTCTCGAATCTGGCTCGCCATGGCGGTCGCTGCCGCCTGCAGCGTTGCGCACGGGAAAGGGGGCGATGCGGACTTTGGCAGTGTGCAGATTGTGGCCAAGCTCAGTACAAACAAACCAGCTTGGCATGTGCCTGCCAGGCAGCAGTACACTGCGCTGGCCTCCTCTGGCGCTGCAGCTTACAGGCGCTGCCCACCTGTATGCTGGCCGCGATGCGCTGCGCGTCTGCTGTGAGCTTCTGCTCCACCGTCAGCCCCGCGGCGTCGTGCGCCGCCGCCTCAATTGCGACCTGCAGCTGCGTGTCGGGCCCCAACTGGATAATATCCTGGTCGCGCAGCGGATACCGCTGACCTGCACAGTAAGCGGGCAATTCAGATCAGAGTGACACAGGAGAGGGGCAGCTGGGCACAGAGTAGCGTTTCGCATTTTGGGTTTGACGAGAGCAGCTTTTAGTTTGTCAGCACAGGCACAGCGTGTGCATGCTTGTGTAATGTGCTGGGCCTATCCTTTTCATCTACAGGTGTGCAAGGTCTTGAGTCTCCTGCAGCACACGTAGGGAGTGTTGCGCACCCTCCAGGAGCTTGCTGTTCCCATTGATTTGCGTCCCGTTGCTGCTGCCGATGTCCACGAGAAACCACGTCCCGCCCGCCGCCGCTTCGCTATCGTCCCACACAAGCTCTGCGTGCTTAGAAGAGACCGAAGCCGTCTTCACGGCGAAGGTGTTGCCCGTCTTCACACGACCGATCTTGAGCAGCGTGGCTCCCGGCTTAGTGAGACATTCACCGATATTGGTCTCCCCCGCTATAACAGTCAACGATATCGAGCGTGGCCCTGAGGGGGGCATGCTGCCGGGGCTGGGAGCGATCTGCTTGTGTTCAAATGCCACCGCGCCTGTGAGGTTGGACCAGAGCCGCTTTGGTGGTTTTGTCGTACGGGAATGCTGGAATCAAGGACGGGATAGCGGGATGGTAGAGCTAGAAGGGGGTTACTGCAGAAGCTGCTGCCCTCGCAGCTGTCGTGGCTTGCAGCTTGAAACCCGCGGCAGGGTGTAAAGAACCAGCGGCGTCGCCTGCGTTGCTTCGGCTGAGAACGCACCGTTGCCAGCAAGACAGCGCCGGGACACACGAGCTGTTCTCAATCAAGGCCGGATGGAAGAAGCCTGCTGCGACAACCGTCCTCGAGCCCCACCGCCGCCC
>NW_014011078.1:0-8802 GCF_000611645.1 Monoraphidium neglectum
CCTTCAAGGTTGGTGCGTGTGCGCCATCCCTCGTTCTCTGCTTTACTTGCCGCGGCTGCGCAGCCCGCGAAACCCCGAGGCCTCGAGCAGGCCAATGATGGCAGGACAAATTTCAAGGCAGTGGCAGCTGTATCAGCGGCGGCAGGCCGCAACCCCAAAAGCCCATGCAAGCGCAATTTCGAGCTTTCCACGCAGGCGGCCGCTGCCAGCCAGCCACCGCACATGGCAAGGCGACGCCGCAGGGTGCCCCTAGCTGGCGGCCTGGGGTCGTTTCTTGGCCATGGCCCACACAGGCTTGCCGCCGCTGCCGTCTGGCTTTGGGCTTTAGGTAGTGACGCCTTCAGGTGCACGCCTGCTTTGCACGGCGCACAAAAGCCACCTGCATCCCGGTCACGCAACGCTCATGCTTCAAAGTCCAATTACATGAGCCTGGATGGCTCCAGAAGCCGCCAACCTTGGAATGCTGTGACAATCCTAATCCTAACGGTAATCCATTTTGCACCACAATCAGAAGCGGGTGAAAAAGCACAGGCTCACACAATTGTGCGGGAGGATATGTGTCCTGAGACTCAAAACAGCTCAAATGGAACGTCCAAGCCCGCAGGAAGAAAGTGACCATTGGTGTGTACAAGCAAGGCGCACACAAGCACGAGGATGTGTCGGCTGCGCGGCGCAAGCGGCACGCCCTGGCCCCGAGCGCTCAGGAGAGCCGCAATCACTGCAGAATCAGCAGCGATAAAGCCCTGGGTGCCTAGCAACGACCCCACCTTATCCGCACATCAGTGTCAGAAGCAAAGCGCGCGTCCTCAGCTCCAAAGGTCGCCCTCAACGCAGCTACGCCGCTTTCCCCAAAGCTGCGGCCGCTCACACAAAGTGCAGTGAGGTGCGCCATGCCTGCAAGCGCCTTGGCGCCCTCGTCATCGATCAGCAAGTTGCCCCCCACGTCAAGGGACACCAGGTTGGTCAAACACGCCAGGGCCTCGACGGCAGGCGTGCCAATGTTGGTGCTGTGCAGGTCGAGCTTGGTGAGCGCGGTCAAAGAGGTCAAAGCGGCTGCTCCCTCATCCCGAATGTAATTGTCGTGCAAGTCGAGGAGCTCGAGATTGACCAAGCCAGCCAGCCCCCACGCGCCCACTGATGACATCTGATTATATGCAAGCCTGAGAATCTTGAGCCCCGGCAGGCAGCGCGCGAGCTCCGCGGCGCTGTCATTTGCCACACGGACCGTGTGGTGACTGTAACATCCTGGCCACACCGACAGGGCGCGCAGGCTCGCCGCACGCACCACCAGCGGGACGGCGTCCAACACCCCCCCATCGCCGCCGCCTTCCAACCACACGCCGTGCAGGTGAAGGCACGTCAGGCATCGCAGCTCGCCAAGGGTGTCGCCGAGCCGCGGGTCGACCCCGACGCCGCTGAACCTGAGGACCTCGAGCTGGGGCAGCGCGGTGAGGCAGCCGGGGTCAGGGAGCCTGGTGCCGCACAGGTCCCAGCTTACGCAGGCCCGTCAGCGCAGACAGGGCCGCCATGTCGCCTGGGGCTACTGCTTGCTTGCACGCGGAGATGCAGAGAGTTTCGATCGCACCCAGCCGGGGCAGCGCCAAGGGCGCCGCCTCGCTCCGCGCTGCTGCGAACACGCGCTTTGCCGCCGCGGCTGCAATCTCGTCGTCCCTGTCGCAGTGAACAGACTCTCCTTCGAAGTGCAGGCTGCGTATGCGCGCGCCATGTTCCATAAACACTGCGGCGCAAGCGAGGTGGATGCCCAGGGCGACGTCGGAGCGCGCTGAGATGCTGCTGCATGCCGCGAGGGCCGCTCGCCGCGACGCGCGGGACACCCTGGACAGCGCCTTGAGGGGCTCGCGCTGGCAAAGCTGTGCGACTAGATCTAATGCTAGAGAGGGTGTGCTGAAGAAGGCGCCAGCGCATGGTGGAGGTTCGCAGCAGTTGAGATCACACGCCATACTCCAGCGTCGATTTTACTGATTTCAAGGACGTGCCAATGTGGGCATACTATGGCAATATGTCGCACAGTGTATAAATACCTTATGTACACGACGACAAGTTACATATAAGTGAAGGGTGTGATCGTACCGTACATGTATATCATAGCGTTATAGTGAATGCCTGTCGGTTGAGAGAAGCCTCTCAAGCCTGATCTGCCCCTGCCATATGCAGGACTTGACGATTGCAGCGGCTCCTCAACACTTGCAAAACAGGCTGCATACGTGCGGCGCACCTACCACCTCTTCTCTGTAGCTGTTTGCCCACGAACTCTTTCATGTAGCTGGTAGCCATGGCTCTGACAGCCATTCGCCCATCAAACCGTTTCCAAGCAGTTGGGAAGGGTGAGCCAGCTGTGCGACCCTGGTGCGCCGTGCTGTTGTCACCACGGCAACAAATTCCGCTCAGTGTGTCATTGCCTGGGCCCGGGTAGATGATCTTCTCCCTGTCTTCGCCGACACACTGCCACCAGCAGATGGCATGGACGCCCAACAACGCTGCTGTGCCAGGTGCGTGCTCGGACCGACAGCCGGCCACTGTCGAGGGGATGAGGGGGCCGGGGCAGGTCACGATGGCTCCTGGCAGCCTGGGGGTTGCCAGGCCACGCACGTGCCGCTTGAATTCCTGCGCTGAGCCTTTCCTTGGCGCCTGGTGGCGCTGATCACACCCATGTCCCTTCACACATCTGCTGGCCCAGGCCCTGCTTCGCTGCGATGTACCTGGCCCGCAACTGGACAGCGTGTTGAGCGAAGTTCACGACGGAAATGGCGGCTCCAGCACTCCGCAGCGTATCCCGAATTGCCAGCATTTTGCCACCCTCTCCAAGCAGCAATGCAGGCCAGGTCGCGTGCATGTTGCAGTTTGGCCGACGCAACGAGCAGCATCAACACCAGCTGGCGCTGCAGCCAGGCGCTGCCGTCATAGAAGGTGGATACATCGAAGGTGGGGAGCACATGGGTGTGTGTATGCTGCGGTCTAGCAGAAAGGGGGAGAGATATGAGCCGGTGATGGTTGTTGGGCTGATGGCAGCAAGGTATATCCTTTGCACATCCGACTCAGACTCAAACGATCACCTCCCGCTCGAGCGGACTGCCGCTACTGGCCTCACCAACTATTCCTCCTCGGTCCTCCCTGCAGTGCCCTTCTGGCCTGCAGGCCCTGCAATTGCGGGCCTTGCGGTTTGAGCCCTGGTCATGGGCCACGAGCTGGATGGCGTCAGCGCCATGGCTGGTCAGGTGAAGGGCCTCAGTGCTGCGGGCGCAAGCTGTGATGGTGTTAATTTGTGTGTATATGCGCACATGCGCACGTGCACGCGTGTTTGTGTATGTGTGTGTGTGTGTGCGCGCGTGCATGTGTGTGTGTGTGTGTGTGTGTGTGCGCGCGCGGGCACGTGCGTGTGCATGCGTGCGTGCGTGCGCGCACGCCCCAAAGATGCATGTTTGTGCATGCATGCTTGTGTATGCGAGTGCGTGTGCGTGGGCATGTGTGCATGTGCACATGTGAGCATGCATCTGTCTGTGTCTATGCCAAGCCGCGGTGATCATGCATGTCCCCTCCCGCCACTTTGCTTATGCCCCAGCTTGCCTTTCCTTCCAACCAGGACAAGCGTTGCAACAGCACGTCATGCCCCCTACATCAAAACGCCTGCTACCCAGGAGCGCGGCTGGGGGTGCGTCAAAAGTACGGCGTGGGCCCGCGTCAACGCCCACATGAGCCACTTGATGGCGCAAGGTGCTGGGCCGGGTGTTCTTGCGCGGGCTTGCCCTTGGTAGCGCTGCGCTCAGTCTCCAGGGCTCAATGTCGCCCAGCAGGAGCGGCGGGGATGGAGCCAATGGCTGCAAATCGCGGGCTGCGCCATTTTAGCGTTGAGGCACCTCAGAATCTTGCTGGTTGTGCTGGCCGCATTTTGCCGGTCACGCTCTGCGTGTGATATCGTGTGCTCACTTGGCGTGCGTCTCACCCCTTGCTCCCTGCCGCGCCCTGCTCGTGCAACACCGCAGTTGTAGGGGCCTCAAGCAGGCTGCTGGCACCACGCTGGTCCGCCAGGCTTCATCAGCCGGTGAGCAGCAGGGCCAACCACAACCACAGGAATCCACACCACTGCAGCCACCGGTCCATCATAAATCCTATTGGCTGCCAGCCGCAGCCGAGCGAGTCGGGCTGCATGCAGAAACACCTGCGGCAGGCGCGGCGATGGCGTCAGGCAAGCGGTTGTTGTCGCTCAGCACCGTGGTGTCGCCGCAGGGCCTGCGGCCCGGCAGCGCTTAGGCAGTGGCGGCGCCGGGGCGACCGCTGAGGGCGCGGGCGGGGTGGTGGCTCGGACGGCTGGGCAGCGGCGCCGCGCCGGCCCTGCGGCCTGCTGTCCTCGGATCGGCGCATGCCCGCAACGAGGTGGGCCTGCCGCCCTGTTCCTGCAGGATGCAGCGCGGCAGCCTGGCTGGACGGCCTGGCCCTGAGCACGGCCACGGCGCTGTTATGCCTCCCCGTGCTGCTTCATGGACGGGGTGAACCTGCCGCTGCATTCGCACCACTGGGCCGGGCTGTGCGTGGCCGCGCTGGCGGCATGGTGGGAGGGAGAGGGATGGGGACGCCCGGAGACCGCCGGCGGCGCTTTGGCGCTCAGGGCTTCGTCGCCCGCTCTCCGCACTGCCGACCGTCGTTCGGCCTGTTTGGGGACGCGGACCTGTTCCGCTGGCGACGGGAGGCGGTGCTCCAGGTGGACGTTTATATTGCACGCCGGTTGTGCCGCACCTCATCAAACTGCACGCTCCGCCCGCCGCCTGCCCGCCTGCGTGCGCCGCTGGACTGCCTGGGGCAGCGGCGCGGCGACGTCGTGCCGCCCAGCCGCGCGCGGCAGCGCCGAGGACGGGCCGGCTGCTATGGACCTCCATCGGGCGGCGCTGCTCTTGTTTCAGAGCAGGTTCAAGGAGGCGGCCGAGTTGATCGCAGGCACAGAGGTGGGGGCCACGAAGCCGGGTGGTCGGGGGGCCTAAGGGGGCAGGGCAGCGCCGCGTGCACCGCTGGGACCTTGCAGGCGGCGCATCCCAGCGGCACGCGGGACATGCAGGCATCTCGTGTGAGTGGCCCGCCTCTGCCAATCTATGAATGATTGGCATGCTGCAAATGTGCCACTGCCCGCACCATATATGCAGGGCAACGCGGTTTGTGCTTGTGGCCCTCACCCAGCGCCCGCCGTTCCGCAGTCCCACCGCTCGTCCTCCCCCTCCGCCTCCTGAACAGAGAGGCCTGGTTTTTGCTGCAGCCAGTGGCGGCGGCAGCGGTGCGACGACGCCCCCGATCTGCGAGTGGTGATGGAGGCGGGCGCCCACGTGAGTATGGGGTGAGGGGGGGACCAGGCGTGGCTGCAAGCCATGTATGTGCGAACACCAGCTGCCCTGTGACACCAGCGCCACCGCATCACTCAGGTAGGCGTGCTGGCGCAGAGGGCGGGCAGCTGCCACCAGCGGCGCTCAAACGGAGGGCAGGAAGGGCACGGGGCACGGGTTGCGCCCGCCTGAGCAAGCCGGCGTGCCGCTGGTTGACGCGCTGGCGCCCAGACATCTTGGGAAAAAAACATGGCACAAGGGACGAATGGCTGATAAAGAAAATGCAGGGCTGCTTGCTCTGCTCCCATGCGTGGAGGTGGCATTGCTGTTGCGGCTTTTCTCTCCTGTCCAATACGTTTGATCTCACGAGCCTGCAGGGGTGGCTCCAGCAGCAACGACCGCAGGACGCTGTCACAATCCTGTCCTGTCGTTTTGAAGGAGTCAGGACGGCGTTGCTGGTACAGCGCCGTCGCTGGCTGGTTTAGGGCATCAAACCCCTCCGCAGATGAAGCGGCGGCGGCGATAGCAGCAGCGGCAGCAGCGCCAGCAGCAGCAACAGCAGCAGCAGCAGCGGCGGCTTCAGCGGCAGCAGCGGCAGATCTCACCAAGAATATTGACTAACACTGGTTGTGGGCGGTTGCTTGGGTGGGTAGTGGGTGGGTGTCCTGCAGCGCCCCAGCAACGTGCGCGCCTTGCCAGATCGCTGGTCAACGCAGGTCAAAACGGCAGGCGGCGGGTCACTGGGAAGGGTGGTGCACGCCAGCCCTACTTAACCGAATAACTTTTGACAATAAATTGATTACAATTGACGAACACAAACAAATCGTCCTCGTGCCCACAATCATTATCAACTTCATCGACGTCGTCAACACACCATCACCGCGACTACCATGCTACACAGACTACTGAGTACGACTTGACTACCACTTCCCCGCTTGAGGACCTGCCGTGCGGGGCCTCCTGTTGTTGAGCGCTGCGATGCGCGCTCGACGATGGGCTGGCCCCGCTTAGCCCGTTGGGCGACAAAATGCGGGACTGGCTGGGCACACCCAACCTTCGTTGCTGATCCCCGAGCCAGGGGGGCGAAAGCCTCAACCTCACTGCCCGGGGTCGGGCTACGGACAGTGACTACCACATCGACAGCGTTCCGTAGTTAATCAGCACGACGATATCAGTAATGCAGTGGCGGTAGTCTGGCAGGGCGGCGACATGAGGTGCGCTCACCCCCTTGCTGTGCGGCGCACATGCGCGCTCGCACTAGCGCCGCACCATGCAGGCCTCAAGACAAGCACGGGCATCACGTACGACTGTCGAACTGGAGGAGGCAGGTGCGCACAAGCCGCGCTCGGGGGCACCTACATGGGCCGCACGAGCGCCGGCGGGTCGTGCAAGGGGGCAGGGCATGCCTTCATGTGTGCGCGGTTGTTGATCGTACTGCGTGTGTTTTATGTCCGACCAGCTGTAGCATGCCGCTGCTGCCTTGTCAAGACACGTGCGGCCAGCAGTGTCTATGTGGCCCTCAGCGGTTCGTGTCACCTGTAACGAACAACGGTTGTTTGGCTGTTTGGCTGTCAATCCACACCAGCAATAGGGCGGGCTCGATGTTAATCAGCAGTAGTTTCATGCAGTTTCAGTGGCAGCACGAACTTAGGCAGCCTGCCTGTGTCTGAGCCACTTGAAGCGACGAGATCTGATCAGCAGCAGCATCATCACAGCTGAGCAAACAGCCTCACACGCGGCAACAGATAGGCAAAGCAGTAGTATATCCCAGGGTATGCAACACAAAGAGCATTGTCCGACACACACGGCAGCGCGAACGGCCTTGCAGTTGGTGCGGCATGTGCCGTTGAGGTTGGCTCCAGTATTAGTGCAGCGCTCGCCCTGCCCTGCACCAAACCCCCTGCCGCACGAGCTGCGCCTGAGAGCTCAGCTGCTGCAGCGCGCCTGCATGCATGTTAGCCACATGAGATGCAGCAAAGGTGCCGGCAGGCTGCTACCCAGCTCTCACAACAAGGTGCACGCACGGCAGTAGCCAAGTATCAAAGTTCAGTGGTGTGCTCACAATAGCCCCAAAAAATCAAACGTGGGTCACTTCACTGCAAGCAGCTGCCAACACTACTGGGATTAGGATTACGGATTAGCATTGTTACAGCGTCCCGTGGTCGCCCGCTCCTGGAGCCATCCAGGCTCATGGGATTGTACAGTACAGCACCAGCGTTGTGTGACTGAGATTCAGGTGGCTACCGTGCGCCGTTCAAAGCAGGCGTGCACGAAGGTCCCCTACTGTATCACAAAAGTGATGGGACCCACAGGAAACTGGGCACCACTTGCAAGCACACTGTGATTGGCAATCATGTGAGCGTGGTAGGCACAAAGGTCACTCTGGCAGGACAGTAACAGACAGGGAACGGCGCGTGCAGCAGGGCGTGCGCCTGAGAGCAAAGCACAGTGCGAAGAAGGAATGCGCTGGGGCAACGCAGAACGCACAGGGGAAGGGACGCACACGGTGAGACCGTGCACAGACATGGCTTCGTCTGTGTAGACGTGAGATGAGGGGGGGAGGCTGCCCTTGCCCCACAACATCAGCCAAGCAACAACACCGGACCTGCAAAGCAACAACACCGGACCTGTAAAGCAAACCCCACTCAACCCTCCCCTTCTAGCGCACGCCCCTTACGCCGCCAGCGCAGTGCGACTTGACGCGTGCTTTGAGTGCAAATGAGCCAAGAGTTACCTTCAGACAAGCTGCCATCGGCGCCACGGCCACGTACCGGTGTATGGTATGGCTTTGGACAAGAGTGGGGCGCCGCCCAGCGGCCAGGGGGCGGCCCAGGGGCGGCCAAGAGCGCTGAGGAGTTCGCAAATGATGGTGTGGCTGCCCGGTGCAGCATGCACCATATGCAATCATTCTCGTGTGTGGGGCTTTTTATCCCTGCCTACTATAATCCTCATCAAGCTCCAGATCGGCAGATCCCGTGAACCACCTGCCACGAGGCTCGACTTATGATATAGCGAGCACGGGGACCACCCTTGATTGTGAATAAGTATCAGAATCTGTAATCTGGTCCCTCTCGGCAAAGCAGACGCCGCGAGGCCGACGCCCCCGGCACCTCGTCAGCAGCAACAGCATCGCCGCACGCGCCCCGTCGCCGCGCCGCGCGCCCGCCATGTCGCTGCTTGGCAAGATCGCGGTGATCACCGGCGGCGCCAAGGGCATCGGCTTTGCCTGCTGCGAGGCCCTCGGCAAGGTATGTTGGGCACCGCCCCTCTCGCTCGGCATGCTGACCTAGCCCAGCCTCTCTTCTCCAATACAAGGGAGCAAGCGCCTACATGGGAGCAAGCGCCAGCAGCGCAGCCCGCACGCGCGCCCATTGCCAACTATAGCGCCCATCGCGCACAACCCCACAGCCCCATGCGGCCCCGCACGGGCCCATGCGCGCCGCCGCACCCCCCGCATGCACCCAGCCCACCCCCT
>NW_014011077.1:0-8797 GCF_000611645.1 Monoraphidium neglectum
TGTATGCTTGTGTTGCCATTTCCAGTTGCACATATGCGACCTGTGGCAAGGCCTTCCTTGTGGCTGTCCTCACACAAACTGCAATTCCAACTTTGTAACCCTGGCAATTCCTGCATTGACCGTGCGTTTGGACCGCGCGTGGCCCATTGCTGCTGTCAGCCTTGAACCACTGCCAGTGCATGCCGGTGCCGTAGACGGTTGCAGCTGAGGGAACCAAGCGTGTGGTGTGGGCTTAAAGTGAACTACTAGTTGAGGCACACAGTCCAAGAGGTAGTCCAGCCTCGGTCTGATTATCAGTGGATAACACGAAAGCGTAAGTCACAGGCAAGAAGAGGCCACTTTACAACAAGGCATGGTGAGCAGAGGGCTGGGCACAGCCTGCAAAGAACATGCGTGGTGGCCGAACACCTAAAAAATAGGCACAGCATACGGGTTCAGACAACCACGTGCAACCCCAAGGACAACAAAGGTCCCCTATGCGGCCCTCGCTGCTTGCTGTGTGACAGTGTGGCGGGTGGCCTACTTGCCCAGTGAGTTGAGCATCGTGAATGCCTTGTCCCACTCCTCCCCGGATGACGGCAGCGATGCCAGCTTCCCTGAGAAGCCGTAGTAGCTGGTGTCCTTGCCGGCAGCCAGGTCCTGGGAGGGTCGGTTGGGCACCATGTTGGGTTCCAAGGTATGGCAAAAATTGGAGGCACTTTCTAGTTGTGGACTTCTCCAAACGAGGCAGGACTTGCGCGGAAGCGCACGTCGTGAAGATTCCACAAACAAGGTTGGGGATGGCGGTGCCAAGACGCCCGCACACACTTGTGTGCCAAAGGCGCCGACTGCCCAAGTTGCAGGCGCGGCTGACATTGGCAGCACCTGTGCGTGCTGACGCCATGGTCGCCCCTCACCCCACACTGTTGGCCCCGATTCGCCCTGCAACGTGCGTGACCACACTCCCACTCACCGCAATCACTGAATCAGCATAGGCGTCCAGGGGCTCCCCAAAGTCATGCAGCCCTGGGCCCCCAAGGTCAGTGTTGACAGCTGGCGGCACGACCTCAATTACACGCACGGCCGCCGCGCCGTCCGGGCGCGGCCGCGTGCTCTCGAGGTGCCTGAGTGACACGGAGAAGGAGTGGACCGCCGCCTTGCTGGCGCAGTACACTGCCACGTCAGCCTGTTTCAGGGGTGGGGAGAAGCAAGCGTGTGCGTTTGGAAGTCGCGGGTGGTCCACGAGGGCGAGCACGTGGGCCCGGCAGCGCCGCCGAGTGTGCGCCCTTTGCATCAGATGCCTTCACTTCCCAATGACTATGAAAACAGGGAAGGCCCTGGACAAACTCGATCCTGAAACACACCCCTTGCGCTCTTCACGAGTCACACCCTCCAGTACTGACCCTTGGAACAAAGCTGAGGCCAGACGTGACGTTGACGATGGCGGGCCGCTCCACCGTGCGCAGGTGCGGCAGGAACAGCTTGGACAGGTGCACCACGCCGCCCACGTTGATCTCAATCTGCGAATGTTTGACCATAAGTTTGACGGTTCCGCAAAAGGGCGCTTCTCACCAGGAGCACTGCTGCCAGCGCGGCGCGGGCGGCGCCCCGCTCGGTCGCTGGAAAAGGGCGAGGTCCTGTGCACCACTCGGGCAGCTCCGCTGCGCCTCTCGCGGCTGAGGGCAGCGGGGTGCCATCATGCAATCCCCTCCCTCACCTCGCTCCAGGTGTCCTCCCAGGGCTCATCCACCGCGAAGTCGGCCCCAACATGCCGCTGGATGCCTGCAGGCGGCGCGGCCCAAACGGCGAGCGTCAGTCGAGCGCTCCCTCCAAGCGCGCACACCCCGCATCGGCACCCCAGGCACCAGCCAGTGATTGCCCCGGACCGTCCTCTCCAGACCATGTGACTTACCCGCGTTGTTGATCACAACATTGAGCTGAGGGTACTCGGAAACCGCCCAGTCCCTGAGCGCAACGCGCTCCCTGGCTGACGCCACGTCGGCGCGGCGCGTTATGATCTGGGGGTGCCGCGCCTTGATCTCATCGAGCAGCGCCTGGCGGCGGCCGCAGACGATGACGGTGCTGCCAGCGGCAAGAAGCCTGCAGGGAGGGGGTAGGGTATCATGGCGTCATACGTCGGGGGAAGCTGGCGGTGGTGGGAGGCGTGGCCAACTCCAGGGCGCCGAGGCGAGCAAGGTGCCACAGCCTGCGCACCTCTCAGCAAAGGCGAGGCCGATGCCGGAAGTGGCCCCTGTGATCAGGATCGTGCTGTTCTTCGTGATGTCCATTGAGATAAGGGGTGCTGCAAGCTCGCGCACTGTCAAACGCCCAAAACGGTGGTGTGCGGCGGCGCGCGACTACCAGCTCACAACTTCCTGGGCACAGCGTCTGAGATCTTGCCACTGATCGCAGAATACTTTGCAACTTTTCCAAAACGCGTCGTGATACGGAAACTCTGTACTTCGTCGGTCTTGTTTCAAGCTGATGCGATGATGGGTTACCCGGTGACGAACGCATCACTGACGAAAGGCTGAGGCACACCGCACCACATACGGCGGTGCAACACAACACAGAAAAATGACTCCTTTTCACTCGTCCCTCGGGGTATCAAGGCACGTTCGGTGTTCAGGGCCCTGGCGGCGATCTGACCCTTGACCAGGTCTTTGGGCCCAGTGTATAGACCTGGGGAGCTTTCATAATCCTCATCTGAGATTTCAAGATAAATCAACCAAGTCATCAAGGGAGCCTGGCCTGCGGCTGCGCCCTGACCATCATCGTGCGTGCGGCGAATTTCCTCATACATCACAAGCACACGTCGTGGAAAAGAACAGCATTGTGTGCAGGCAGCAGGGCCAGGAGCGGCAGGTAGGGCAGGAGCAATTGTGGAGAAGCGTGTAAGCGTGCGCCCTGCACTGCTGCTTGTGCCTGCGGGTGCACCACTCGCTGCTGCTCGCCTCTACATATGCACAGCCGTCGCCACTCTGCCGAGCCTGTTGTGTTTGTGGCTGTTCACCCTGCAAGGAACTGTTGGTCACAGGCAGGCGCTGAAACCGTTGAACTTCAGAAGAGCATACTGCTGAAAGTTATTTAACTGGGTCTGCGGGAGCCGCATGCCGTCTTGGCTTAAAGCGGCCCTGGCAGGCGAGCCCTGCGTGTTTGCCTCGGTGTGCTGCTTGCTAATGACGTGAGCCTGCATATGTGCCGGGGTCTCTCAAGTCTCGTGACGACGGGAGGTGCGCGAATGCTGGTGCATGTCACGTGCCCAGGCGGGCAGCTTGTGTGCACTATGTCCCCAATCAGCATTTGCTTGCTGGTTGGCAGCCCTGCACGCACGCGATGTGCTGAACTCAGTCGTGGCACCTTTGCAATGCTCGTCTTGCTGCACTGCTGCGGCTGACCGTGTCTGATCATAAAGGGTGACGCAAAAGTCAGCCATTTGTAGAAGTTTAAGTCAGCCAATTTATACACAGTCAATGTACACACAGGCGCTTCCGACCCCGATCCCAAAGTGCCCGGCGCGCTTTGATGACCCGGTGGGTGACACACAAAGCACTTTCATGCAGGTCGCGGCGCACGCCGGCTAGATCTTTCCACTCCACTCCCAGTTGGTGAGACACCTTATCGTTATGGCCAGGCTTGGTTGCTGGACTCATGGACTGCTAGGTCTGTCCCCGTCAGCACCATCACGCAGCATCAACCTTTCTGTGCTGTATCACTCGGTTCATCCCATGCAAAACAGTGCACATTTACGAATCTGCCTCACCGGGTAAAGCTGCGTTGACATTGAAGCGATCTGGAAGTCTTAGAACGCCCATTGCCGGGATACACACACACCTTGCGCGAATGCTGGATCTCTCTTACATGCTGCCGCGGACGCACGCTCTGGCGCAGCGGCTTGGAGGCTTGATGTCGACGCGCCGGGCCTCGCGACGCCGCAGACGCTGCAGCAGTGCTAGTGGAGTGCGGGCAGCCTCAGCCCCACTCAACGACGCGACGGCACCTCATCAGCAGCAACAGCGGCACCAGAAGCAGCAACATATGCGCATGGTGCCGTACAGCGTCGACGCAGACCCCTCCACACGCGGCCTGCGCGATGCTCGCCTGCCGCTCTGCCCGGGCGCGCGGCTGCCCCATCACTTCCAGATGCCATACCCGGCCCCCCAGCAGCCGGGGCACCAAGAAGCAGACGGCCTTGGGATCGACGATGCCTTGCTGTTGCCAGTGCACAGCACCGCAGACGGACACCTGGTGTTAGAGCCCGCCTGCGGTTCGTGCGCGTGCGCCGCGCGGCGCGTCACGTGGCCTGACGGCGCCGGGAACAGGCGCGACGCGGCCCGCAGATCGGCGGCGAGGGTAGACAGGCGGGTGCTCGTGCAACATTTTGAGTTGAGAGGGCTGCAGGCAGAGGTGACGGCGCTCCACGACAGGTGTGTTTGTTCATGCATGCTGTTGTGCTTAGCGTAAAATTTGGAAAGCGTCGGGGCGCTTGGTGCTGGGGTAAAAGATATGGCTTGGTGGAGTCGGCTTTGATACCTCCCTGGCGGCAGCTCTATTTGGCGATTGTCACCTGCCTTGTATCAATCATGTGCACGCCTTCTGCTTGTCTGGAACCAGAAATCACCTCGAATGTCCAGTGTGTGGTGCAGCAGGATCCCCTTCATCCCTCGGCGATCTCTCGTCATCCTGCACCCTCTCCAGAACAGCTTATGGCGTCCCGGCCCCGGCAGTCGCCGCTGCCTTCGCCGCCCTGCGCCACGCCGACCCCGCCGCCGCCGGCGCCATGGCCGCCGCCTACGCCGCCGGCGTGGCGCCCGGCGCCATGCGGTCCGCGGTCGAGCGCCTCGCGGCCGGTGCGCGGCGCGTGGCGGTCGCCCTTGCGGACTGCCACAGGCTCGCGGCGCTGATCAAGCCGGAGGCGTACACCGCGTTTGCGATCCCGGAGGTGCAGCCTCGCGTGCGCGGCATGGTGCACATCGTGGAGGGCGCGGAGGAGGAGGCCTTCGAGCTGGCAGAGTGGGCCCTCGGCGGCGGCTTCCGCTACGCGCCCGCGCGGGCGGCGGCCGGGGGCACCTATAGCTATCACCGGCTCAGGTACGATCTGGATGATCTGGTGCACGCGGTTTTCGCGCCGTCCGACGCGCTGGATGACACGCTCGCGGGCGACAGCGGCGGCGGCTGTCAAGGCGACGGCGGCGGCGGCAGGCATGGCAGCAGCGAAGGCGGCGACGGCGGCAGCGACGTCCTGCTGGCTTGGGAGGGGCTGGAGCGGCTGTCGTTCGCGCCGTATGCCGCCAACGAGCTGTGGCAGCTCGTCGACGCGTGGCGCGCCGCTCTCGCAGCAGAGGCGGCGGTCCGGGCGCCGCGGACGGCGGCGCAGGTGGCGCTGGCGCGGCTGAGGGCGATGCAGGGGCTCGACCTGGGGGAGCGAATGGAGGGCGCGGCGGAGGCGGCGGAGCGGCTGTCAGGCGACATGGCGCGGCTGTGGGCCAGCTGGCAGGCCACGCGTGCGGCAGGGTTTGAGGGGTTAGTGGGGCTCGAGGGGCGGCGGCTTGAAGGGGCAGCGGCTGACCAGGAGCGGGCGGCGGCTGGCGTGTTTGGAGAAGGGAACATGGGTGGTGAATCGAGCCGTGCAGTGGGTGAGCTGGCGGCGATGATGGCAGCCATGCGTGGCAAGAGGGTTGCGTAGGGCTGGATATCCACAACCGTGTAACTGTCGGCCTCAAGGCCTCCAGGAAGGTAGAGGCAAATACAGGGTTTCCAAGCTTTCTGGTGGAGGCGGGCCGCATGGGCCCTCGTGACAGCGAGAGGACCAGTCGTGCCCCACCCACATGCACACGACTTATGCAGGCCCACGCTGATCTGCGCTGCTCGTATGAAACGTGCCGCACGAGGCGCTGCTATGCCTCTGGCCTGCCTGGCACCCCTGCCGGCGGCCTCACCCACCCCGGGCGTCACCAGCCGCAGCGGCAAAGCGGCAACCACAACATCGTTTGCAGCTGAGGCGGCAGCAGTCACGACTTTCCAAAGTTACGCACAGCTGCTGGCATCAGCACATATCCCGCTTTTTTTCGTGCTTGCACCTGTGCCCCGACGCCGTGTGTCCCTCGCTCCCTTCCGAGACCCGCGGTCCAGCGCATTGTGCCTGTTGCGCAGGCCCTGAAAAAGAGTTCCTATCGTGTTTTTGTCGTCGCTGCAGCCACTGTGCCTCGAAAGGCCTTGCTTCGTCTGTCTCAGGATCGGAGCAGAGCAGTGCGCGCAATCGGGGGAGCAGTGCGTTCCCATTCCGTGTTGAACTTTCAGCATGCAGCATCAATTATCATCTCGCGCGCAGCAGTCCCGCGCGGGCGTGCGCGGTGGAGGGCAGCGGCAGCGTGCGGTGCGAGTGCACGCTGCCGCGGCGTCGCCGGCGCTGCGGTCGCCGCTCGTGCAGTCGCTGCAGAACGGGTGAGCTGAGTGCTCGCGCATGGTCTGAAACGCGCTCTCCTGCAAAGTGTCATTAGGGTGCTGGGGCGCGCGCCGCGCACACAGCCTCAACCCCCCTCGGCGCGTACGGCTGACGCTGGAAACGACGTCGCCCGCGGCCTCACCACCGCCGCCCGCGCAGGCTGTCCCTCAGCCCCGGCCGCGGCGCCCTTGACGAGCTGGATGAGGAGCGCGGCGTCTGCAGCATTGCCAGCCCCTATTCGCCGCAGTATGTTCGCAGCAAGGTGCTCGCCAACCCCCTAGACGCCGCCACCCTCACGGTGAGCATCGTTCCCGCACTCGCGGCACCGCCCGCTCCCCGCGCCTGCACTTGGAGACTGCGGCACAGGGTGCCCGCAGTGGCTCGAGCCTTGCTGCGCTGGCCGGCTTCGGAACACAGCGAGCCCCTGCCGGCAATCAACACCAAGGCTGCCGCTGCAGCAAGCGGTGGTCCGTCCAAAGTTGCTGCGCACAGCAGAACGCCGCCCGCCCCGCCGCGCTGACGCCACCCGACCCTCATCTCCACCCCTGCCCGCAGCTGCGCGCCCTGAACATCGTCGCCCGCCTGGGAACCTACTTTGGCTGCCTCTGGTGGGACCGCGTGACCGGCCACGAGGACACCCCGGACCGCGTGCGCCTGCGCGCCTCGCAGCTGCGCGACATGCTGACCACGCTGGGGCCGTCCTTCATCAAGGCGGGCCAGGTGCTGGCCAACAGGCCGGACATCGTGAGGGAGGACTACATGAACGAGCTCTGCGTGCTGCAGGTGCGCGGTGTGAACTCTTGGACTGGATCCGTGACCTTGAGCAAGTCATCTGCTTTGGTTTGCAGGGCGTCGAGACGAGGGCGCTCGCTTGGAGGCGCACCTGGGAGGCGTCTGGAGTCGCAGGAAGCCAAGCAACCGGCCTCAGAGCAACGCAGCCGCCGTCGCCGCCCGGACCAATGCCATATGGGGCCTCTTATACCGCCCACCCCAACCTCCCAACAACCAACCGCGCCCCTCCAGGACGACGTGCCACCGTTCCCGGATGAGATCGCGTTCTCCATGCTGGAGAGCGAGCTGGGGCGCCCCCTGGGGGAGGTGTTCTCGTCCATCAGCGAGAGGCCCGTGGCCGCCGCGTCCTTGGGGCAGGTGGGCGTGCACCCTGGGGCGCCGGCGGGCGTCCAGCTCGCGTCGCACGCGAGGTATCGCCCTGCGCCTTCGCCGGTTCGCACTCGCGCGCCCCAAGCCGACGGCGGCGAGCATCCCCAAGCCGACGGCGGCGAGCATCCACCGCTCGCTGTGGTCGATTGAACTCAAGATTACATGCGTGCCTGTGCTACTCGTGGCGATTCGCTCGTTTTGTCGCTCCGCCATCAGCCACCAACCCCACCATCACACTGCACTATCATAAATGCTTCACGCCATCCCATCCCGCAGGTCTACAAGGCGGTCCTGCGTGAGACCGGGGAGGAGGTGGCCATCAAGGTGCAGCGCCCCGGCGTGGAGCCGATCATATTCCGCGATCTGGTGATCTTCCGCGCCCTGGGGGCGCTGGTCAACACGATTGCGCGGCAGCGGCTGGGCTGCAACGCAGAGCTGATCGTGGACGAGTTTGGGGAGAAACTGCTGGAGGAGCTGGACTACATGCAGGTGGGGTGGCGTGTGCGCGCGCGAGCGCGTGTGTGTGTGTGTGTGTTTGTGTGTACGGTATGTGAGTGCAGAAGTCTATTTTGTGTTTGACTTGGGGGTTGCTGTGTGTTTATGTATATGTGTTTGTAAATGTCTGTATGTGTGTGTTTTGGGAGTGGGAGCAAAGGCTTATGCAGCCGGGTGGCTGTTGACGAGGCTGAGGTGGAGTTTCGCAGCAGTGTTGTCGGCAGTTGTGGGTAGCCGTGACAGGCATCCCATCTGCCGCAAAGGAGGCATCAAGCGGCATGCCCGTAGTCAACTGAGGTGCGCCCCCGCCAACCTGCTCAACTTGCACATGCAGCAAGGCAACCGAGACACCCGCACAGTCCTCTCCCTTTCTCTCTCTCTCGCGCACACACACACACACACACACACACACACACACACACACACACACATACATGTGCACACAACAGCATCACAAACCACCCCGCCCGTCTCACAACCACACAATCACACCAAATCCAACCCCGCCATTCACAGGAGGCGCGCAACATCGAGGAGTTCCGCCGCAACTTTGCGTCTGACCCGACGGTCAAGATCCCCTGGGCGCGCCAGGACCTGTGCAGCAGCAAGGTTATCGTGATGGAGTGGATCGACGGCATTCGCTGCACCGACGTGCCGGGCATCATGAACAGCGGCGTTGACGTTGACAACTTCATCAAGTGAGGGGGGGGGGTGGAC
>NW_014011076.1:0-1994 GCF_000611645.1 Monoraphidium neglectum
ACGCCGGGGTCGGCCGACGCGGCGGTCGCCAACCAGCTCTTCTCCCTGGCGCGCGCCGTCTACGAGGACCTCAGCCTCACTGCCCTGGTGCGCCTCGACATCCGCGCCGATGACAAGGGGCGCCTGCACATCCTCGAGGCCAACCCCAAGCCCGACCTCGCGCGCCCCAAGGCCGGCTCGGCCGTGACCAGCATGGTGGCCGCGGGGCTGCCGGCTCTCGGGTGGTCGTACGAGGACCTCATCGCCTTCCTGCTGGTGGAGCGCCTGTGGCAGCTGCAGACCAAGCGCCCCGAGGTGCTCGCCCATTTCATGCCCGCCGGCAGCAACGGCGACGAGCTCATCCGCGCGCTGCCGTGCCGCATCGCATCGGTGCTAGGCGCGACGCCGGCGCCGGCGGCGCCGCTGGAGGTGCGGGAGCTCCGCAAGGCGCTGAGCGCGGCGCTGGTGCGCGCGAGCAGCCTGCAGCTGCGGGAGGAGGGCGCCGTGGAGGGCGCGGGCCGCTTCTCGGGCGGCAGCTTCACCGGTGGCGGCTTCCCCTTCGCGCGCACCTGCGACCTGGGCGCGGCTTCCTTCACCTACGCGTGATCTGGAACTGTTATGCTTTTGCGGTGCTGGCATTATAGAATCTGCAGTTGCGATCGTTTGCAATCACGTGTCTCGGGATCGGATTGCTTCTAGCACGACAGCCTCGTTGCACCAGCTGCCAGCCCCTCATGCTCTCAGGGGGCATCGCACCACCGAGGCAGGGGCATCGCACGCACGACCAGCACTGACACCTTCTGCAATGAGCGATTGCGGTCAGAATTCAAGGGTACCTATCGCTGCCAGCCCCTCATGCCCTCAGAGGCGGGGGGCATTGCACCCACCAACAAAACACCCTCCGCAATGAGTAATTGCGGTCAATATTTAAGAGTACCCACAGCCAAAACCACCTTTTGCTGTAATTGTTAGGGCTGCGCACCCCACACTTGGCTTCAATCAATTACATGTAACAACAGTCCTCAGCAATATACAAATACTTTGTCTGCATGAGGGATCAAGCATTCATACACCAAGCCGCTTGGCCAGCTGCACAGCTCAGCTCGCCCACAGTCACCATGTGCGCACTTCATTATCATCGCGTACAGTGCACAGCTGGCAGTGACAATTCAGGTTTTACTGTACCGGTGATTACAAATACAAATTATTACGTCAGAGCACTGGGCAGGCAACAGAGGGGTCAAAGCGCATTGCTGAGGCAAGGAATGAAGAGCACAAAGTTGGGTTGAAAATTGAAACCTGCTACTCTACAACAGCCGCTGGCTCTGAATCGCCTCTGCTACTGCTACCACTGCTGCCGTCCGCTGCTGCAAGCTGTGTGTAGTCCTCAAGAGCTCCAATCTGACAAGGGGTGCGTGCAGTGTGTGCAGTGTGGGTGTGTGTGTTTGGGGGGGGATATGGTGGGGGATTGTGTCGAGGGATGGGACAAGTGCGCATGCGGGTGGCCTACCCCCATGGACCCGTGTCATGCAGTCCTTGGCTGCTGCGCACCCCGGCCCCTACCCCTGGCACGTCCGGCTCAAACTCCCACGCTGCACCACCTTGCATCTGCAGCCAAACACCTGAGCACGCACCTTCTGCGGCGGCCAGTACTTCCACACTGCGCGGCCCAGTATGTTCTCTGAGGGCAGGGGCCCCCATATGTGGGAGTCGAAGCTGTTATTGCGGTTGTCGCCCATCACAAAAACCTGGTGGGGGGATTGGCAGGGTGTGCAAGGGCAGCAAGACAAACGGTGAGCGCTTCCTGAGCGCAGGCCCGGCGGCGTGTCTGGCGGCCTTGAACAGGGGCACGCGTGCGGTGTGTGGTGCCACCCTACAGAGGGTGCCGCGGTGCCTGCGCGAGTGTGCGTGAGCAGGGCGCAGGCGTGCCAGCCCTGTCATTTGCCCCGTGCCCGGCAGCCCCCGTGTGCCCCTTGGCCCCTCAAGCACCCTCCCCTCCCCGCCCTCCCCCCCCC
>NW_014011076.1:2750-9553 GCF_000611645.1 Monoraphidium neglectum
CCCCCTCCCCCCCCCGCCCCTCCCCTCCCCTACTCTCTCCGCGCACGCACTCCGGCGTCGCGCCGGCGCTCACATCTCCCTGGGGCACGACCAGCCTTGACAAAGTGTACCCAGGCCGCTCGAATATGAATGGCTCGGTCCGTGGCAAACCATTGACATACGGGGTGCCACCCCTGACCTGGTATTTGTGCATGTGTGTGTATGGGTGTGCATGTGAATTGGTGGCTGGTGGGGGTGGGGGAATGTGAACGGCAGGAGCCGATGTTCGGGGGAGTCGGCTGTGCACCATTGGGACCATCCGCCTTGTGAGAGTGGGGCGGACGGTGGAGCTGCCGGGTCAGCCGGGGCGGCGCGCCAAGCCCCAGATGACCTTGCTGGCTTGGCGTCGCTGAAAAGCTCCATGCCAGGGGCCCATCTCGCTCTCTTGCACCCATCACCCCAGATTACTTCACCACCCTATTGAGCAGCACACGCACGCCCAACCTGGACTCCCACCCCCCACTGGATTGCCCTTTGGAATTAGCGCGTTCATTGCGCAAACGCACGGCGGCGCTGACAAACCTCGTGTGCGGCTCAGCTCAGCTCACTCGCAGCCGTGCATAGCTCGGAAAACCCAACCATGCTCTCCAACACACGTGTGTGTGCCTGACTGCACACTGTGGTGCACATGCACTTGCCCAACACATACAGGACGAGTGCCCACCTCGACTGTGTCCCCCTCCACGGCCACCACCCTCTTGATGTACACGTCATCCCCCATGAAGCTCTTGCCGGCCACCCCCTCCGCGGGATGGAAGATGATGACATCACCAGGGATGGGGGGCCTGACAGACGCACACGTGCGTGGTGTGTGCTGGCTTGTGTATGTGATGATGTGTGCTGTCTCGGGCCCCATTCAGATTTGCAGCCGGCTTTGAGGCTCGCCGTGGCCACGCCGACACCCAAGCTACCAAAACCCCCTCCCCAAGCCCAACTCTGCAGCGCCGCATCCCCACTGAGCCAGGCGCTCCACCCCCCTGCCCGCCCCACCTGATGAATCTGTAGGTGATCTTCTCGGCAATCAGCCTGTCCCCCACGTCAAACGTGGGGTACATGGACAGGGATGGGATGAATCGTGGCTCTGCAATGAACCTGGGAAAGGGTGGACGTGATGATTGCAGCGGGTCAAAGCAAGGGTCAACCTTTGTCCAGGGAAGCAAAAGCGAGGTGTCAAGCAGGCAGGAAGCCCCGGGTGCGAGAGCCGTCAGGCGCAGCCACGGCTTGCATGGTGCAGACACACGCCGAGACACGCAGAGCTGCACGCCACCAGCATGCCACCCCTGGGGCTGCCGATGAGGCAGCTTTGGGCGGACGCACGTGCAGCTCGCCGGCTGGGTGCTTTGCGGCTTAGTGCGGCAAGGCTCTTCAAGGAACACACACATGCTCCTCCGCCCGATATCTGGGGGCAGTGCGTGGTCTAAGATCATCCACGCCGCACCAGCGGATGCCATATGATATAGCAAGGGCCAAGGTGATGGTGATCAGGTCCTCCTTGCTGATCTTGAGGCCCCAAAACCGCCAGTACTTGTTTTCATTGTCCGACTGCTTCCCTTGCTGCTGCTGGTGCTGCTGCTCCCCGTTTTGCTGACGGTGTTGCCGCTGCTGCTCGTCCTGTTGCTGCTGCGACTGCTGCTGCTGCTGTTCCGCAGCCTGGTTGGCGCTCAGCGGGGCGCCCTCTGCGACCAGGATTGGAAGAGCAGTGGAGCCGTTGTGCTGCATTCCACACATCTTTGATGCTGGGCACCATCAATACTGAACACACAATATGTACCCAGACAATACTCGATACATATTCAATGATGCTGCTCACCCCCATCGCCGGCCCTTGAACGCAGCAAGTGCAGCGGTGACCGCTGCGCGCCTGCTGCTTCGATTGCCATGACGGGGGCGAACAGCAGCCTGCACCACACAAATGGGTGATAGGAACATCAAAAATGCCATGCCAGGCCTCGAAACCCGGGTTGAGGGCACAGCGGCTCTCCTGCACATCGTGCGCACCTGTTTGGAGGCCGCGTCCCGCACATGGCAGCAAGCGGGGACTGTTGTTGAGACCTCATCAGAACACCTCCTCCACGAAACAAGCGCATAACCTGCACTGCCATCTCGCTTATCCAGGTTCGCTGCACGGCGATATATGTGCGCTGAAAACCAAGCTGTTCAGAGGTGTCGTGTCCTTATGCACAAATAACGGCCGACGAGTTTTGGGAAGGCTGGCCACCCTCGTAAGGACGCCTGCGGACAGCAGGACCAGGCGGGCGGCGGCGGCAGGTCAATTGGCGCGGTGCTGTTGACGGGCCAATGGGCAGATTGATTTCAGTACGCAACAGGAGGCTGCAAGTACCTGAGTATCATGCGGATGGGTGCACAGCAAGCTGTTGCTTTGGCACCATACTGCGTAATATCTGGCCAAACGCGTCCAGGTCAGTCAGTGTTCAGGTCATTCAGGAGCACTGTGCCATTCAACCATGATGAGTCCCTGACAGTGGCATATCCAGCCAACATGTTGTTGTGTGCCATACAACGTATCATACTTCTTCCTTCGTTCTAACTCGAGCACATCGTGACACCTCTCACAGTATCAGGGTGTCGAGTTATCAATAACTGCCTCTGAGCAGGTTCATTCAGTGGCCGCTCCAACACAGCCATGGTGTGCGGCGTGCGGCATTGTTGACGTTCGGTCGACTCAGATCAATGCATGAGCTTTCTGTTATGGGGAGGTCGCAAGGGTCTACGGCTGCTGCTGCCCGATCCCCTTGGTCACAAGGCGTGTGACCCCCTGAGTGCTGTACTGGGCTTGGCCATTGCCCTGGAATCTAAGGGTCGTGCATTACACTCTGCCAGCACTAGGAACTAAACCTTGGTTGTCACCCCTGAGCATGCCTAGTTTTGCCGCTCTTGCGATGTCCTTTGTGCGTCAGCAGTGACAAGCGCCGCTGGAATTCGATTGCCGGCAGCCGTGGTTGGCCCCCAAAGTCATCAAAAAGAGTAATAAGATCGTAGTAGGAGTCACTGGGCGCATCTTGGCTTCAACCGTCCGGCAATGCTACATGAGCTTGAAAACCTCCGGCCCAGATGGATGCATACGCCCTCATGTCTCATGTACCGGTAACGCATGTTTGAAATTCAAGTTCCGTGCTTCCAAATCCTGCCGTATGAGCGCGTGTCACCCGTCTTTGGCCACACTGCGGCCAACAGTCTGTGAGTTCACGTCTCTGGCAGGGCAGCGACACAATGACCGAAAAGCAGACATGGAGTGAATGGTTTGGCATTGACGGGGAGTCTAAGAGGGCAAAGGCGGAAGCAAAGCAGCACGAGCTCGATGAGAAGCATGAGAGGGCGGTGCAGGAGCTCCGGCAGCTGTTCCTGGAGACAGAAGAGGGACGTCTTTGCGGCCAGCAGCTCGCCAAGGGTGCGCAGCAACTCGCGCCAGCACCGCCTGCGAGTTTGCGCTGCCGCAGCAGCAATGCAGAACCGCCCGGGACACCCTCATCAGCCTGCCTCACCTTGCATGCAGCCTGGGTCCTGCTGCATCCCCCATGGAGCTGGCGGCATTCCCCCATGCAAGACGCCAGGTGCCAGCCCAATGGAAAATACAGGCATGAGCGCATGTTTGACCACGCCACTCACCAGGTGGCGAGTTCGGTCCCAACGGCACGGCAGAGGAGCTGGTTTCCGACGCATATTTGCGGCGCTGGTTGGTGGCGCGTGACTGGAACGTGCAGGTGACCTTCAAGCTGCTCGTAAACCACGCCGGCTGGCGGCTGCACATGACGCCCAGCGGTTACGTAGAGGAGGTGCGTGACGTCACTTGCTCAGTAGTGCGGTGGCCCCTGGAGTTGCAACTGCAAGGGCTGATGCTCACAGAGTGACAAACCCGCCCTGGAGGGGGGCGGGCGGGGCAGTGGTGCCGCGATCAAATTTGAGGCGAGTGTGCAGCCGTCTCACGCTGTCACCCTGCGCTCCGGTGGAGCGCTCTTGAGGTGCTGCTAAAACGGGCGTCAGGCTTGTACGTTGGTGGCGCCCCGTTCAGGCACCGTTGCGAGGCAGCACAGAGGACTTTGCGCAGCAGGTTCATATCGCAAGTGTCCATAAATCGTGCATTGGGCGCTGACGGGCTATCTCATGGCATGCGTGCAGCTGCAGTAGCTGGGGTGCGCACGCTGTGCTGACGGCGCACTCAGGCCGCAGCCCCGCCGAGACAACCAGGTCCCGGAACCGCGCCCGCCAGCCACCCGCAAGGCCCCACAAAGATGGTGCTGACAGCCACGTCCTGAACGTGCTGTCCAGCTCGCTGCAGGCCACTGACCTGGGTTGGGAGCACCGTGACGGCCTAAGACTTGCCCGCTTCGCCGCACAACCACCCTCGTTCCTCAGGAGCGCGTGAGGCGGGAGCTGGATGACCGCAAGATATTCATGCAGGTGTGCTTGTGCTTGTTGTGTGTGTGTAGATTCGTAGATAGATTGACGTGTGATATGTGAGTTTTTGTGCGCAAGGAGTGGGTGTGCGTGTCTTTGTGATAAAGGTGTGTGTGTGTGTGTGTGTGTGTGTGTGTGTGTGTGTGTGTGTGTGTGTGTGTGTGCACGTGCACACGCTTATGCGTGCACTTGTGCGCGTATGCATACTTCTCGCTTGTGCATGTGCTCTTGTTGTTTGGCACTAGCATGAACTTGCACAAGTCTGTAAGCACATGTGGCGTAAGAGCGCAACATGTGCGTGTGCACAGGCACAGGTGCGCATGCCCGTTTGTGCACAACACACTTACGTCAGCCAGGCGTCGTCCTCTTCTGCCATCGAGCCCCATCCACAACTAGCATACCCCGCGCCAACCGCTGCCCCCTCCCTTGTCCCCTCCGAAAGGGTGTGGACTATGAGGGCCGCGCGCTGACCATCATCCAGGTGCGGAAGCACTTCAGGCGCGACCTCAAGGAGACCAAGCTTTTCTGCGCATACATCCTGGATAACATGGTGCGGGGGGACGAGGGGGGGGGAGGCTGGTTGGTTTGCACATCCTGTTGGTGGTGGGCCGATCAGCGGGTGGTGTTTGCACAGGCGTTGGGGTCAAGGTGCGTGTGTGGGGTCGTGCGGCTGTGCATTTCGCGGAGGATGAGGTGCGAGCATTTGCCGTTGATGTGAGAGTCACACATGCGTTTGCGTGTGTGTGTGTGTTTGCGTGTGCGTGCGTGCATGCGCGCGTGCATGCGTGCGTGCGTGTGTGTGTGTGTGTGTGTGTGTGTGTGTGTGTGTGTGAGTGTATGTGCGCGCGCGCGTGCGTGCGTGCGTGCGTGCGTGCGTTGAAGGGTGGGCTCGATTGTGAGGGAGGTACAGCTGCCGATGACGGCGACGGGGCAATAGCTGGGTAGGGCATGGGGGAGCCTGGTTGGTCCAGTGGTTGCTGCCTCTGCAACCTCGACAAGGCGACTCTTCCCTCCCTCTCTTCCTCTCTCTTGCTCCCTGTCTTTGTCCACATTAACGCACTTATCCGACCACGCACATGCACACTCGCGTACAAAATTACATTCACTTCCTCCCTTCCTCACGAAAACATCTTTGTCAACCTCCAACTGCAGGTCAACCTGTGCGATCGCAAGCGCAACCCCCAGTGCCGCCTGGTCTCAATGTTTGACATGACAGGCTGCGCCCTCGCCAACCTCGACGCTGCCACCATGACCAACCTGCTGGGGATGCTGGGCGTGCATTACGTAGAGAGGTGCGATTGTCTTTGGCAGCCTTGCCGGCATGTGGCATGCCGAAGCTCTGGCCTTTGCCTTGGGCTTTAGGGTTTACGTCTAGAACTTTACCCCGTATCAATGTTGCGGGGTCATCGGGTGTGAGATTAGCAGAGCGACATCAGCTGATGTGCCATCAAGGTGCTCTGGCGCTCCCGCCGCCCTTGCCGCAAGCCACCTGCTTCGGCCCTTTCAACCACATAACCTCCTCCGTCAAACTTGCTGACATCACCATGATGTCACCAGACTGAGCGCCATGTACCTGTACAACCCACCATCTGTGTTCTGGGCCCTGTGGAACGCCAGCAAGCCGCTGCTGCCTGAGGTGCGGGCTTGCCACCCCAAGCTTGGGGTGGCTTGGGGTGGCATACAATGCGGAGAAGGGGCGTCATTTGCTGATGCCAAACCTGGGGCTCTGGCAACCGCGCGCGACGCCAAGGTATGCATGTGCATGAGTTGCCTTGCAAATTGGTTTGGGATGAACCAACATTAGCTGTTGCGGAGCCTAAAATCAGTATAACGGTATGCGGCTCACTCCAGTGCCCATGCTGCCATGCGCAATGACGTTATCAGGTGACTCGCAACAAGATCAAAGTGATCGACCCAAAGGACCTCTCGGAGCTCAGGGCCTGTGTGCCGCCAGACGTGAGTCTTCCAGAGGCCCCGGGGCAGGGATGTGAGGGGTGTGTATGGGTGTGACGGGACAAGGGAGTGGCCTGTGGTGTGTCGTAGAGGGCTGCCGTAGGTGCGATAAAGGGAATTCAGCTGGAATCTGTGACTTTCATTGGGTTCGGTGCATGACGGCCAGCCCCTGGCCATGGACTTGCTAGAGGCAACGGCAGACAGCATTCGTAGCATCACAAGCCCCGCGGCACGCCCGCTCTCAACTCGGCCGCGGAGCGTCCTGCTCTGTCCAGGGGGCCCCCCACTGAGCCGGTGGCAGCGCGCACCACGCTGCCACCCAAAGCTCAGTCACCTCGTCCTGCAACCAATTACACTCCTGGCACGCGGCCTCCGCATCGGCCCCACCCACACCC
>NW_014011075.1:0-8796 GCF_000611645.1 Monoraphidium neglectum
CGCCTCCTCTGCCTCCTCCAGCGTAAACTTTTTCGCGTGGCTGGGGCCGGGGGTGGGGGGGGGGCGACGGCGGTCGAGCAACGCTCAGGCCTCGCGTTTGACCCCTGACATCACGCTGTTGCACTGAAAAGGCAAAGTTGCACGCGTGAGGGCTGCGGCAGGGGCCAGGCGGGAGGCGGGCCGGCTGGCCGCGCGCCGGGCGGCACCGGCATGAGTCTGCTCAGGCCGCCCGCCGCTCCAACGTCCCCTGTCCCCTGCCTTCCCCCTGTGATGCATGCCGTAACCCGTGCGCCTTCCGCCGTTTTCGCCGTGTCTGGTGCGTGCCCCCCCCCCCCGGAGGGCGCCTCACAGCACGACGGGCTTGAAACCATAGACTTGGTCCACTGGCAGCGCAGTAAAGTCGTTGCCCTGCAATAGGATGCGTGGTGATGCGAGGTGATGCGACACCAATAATCAAGCGGGCCCGCCAGGCGCCGCCCCTGCCGCCGCACGCGGCGCGTGCATGCACAGCCGGCGCGGCGGCGCGCCGACGGCCCCGCGCGGGGCGCCCGCCGCTCGTCGGGCGGCGGGGGCCGAGGGCTGGGCAGCTGCCACGCACCTGCTTCATGAGTACGAAGTAGCTGCTGAGGGCGGACCCTTCCGGCAGGCCCCGCAGCTGCTCCAGCGGCGGCAAGGCGGCGCCGGCGGGGTCTGGGCATGTAAGCACCATGCTCGGCTGCAACTTGGCGCTGCGCGGGCGGGCGGCCATTGTGTGAAAGAAACGTGACACCGATGGGTGCGCACGCTGATGTGGCGGCTGGCGGGAGTGCGATACGTATGCTGACATGGCAGCGATTGCGGGCCCCCAACTGCCTCGTGTCAGCATTTGCTGCGCCCGATCGGCCAACGAATTCGCGCGGCGCTGGGGCGACGCACATGTCTTTGGCGCGCCGCCCCTCCGGCCGCTCCAACGCCGCCAGCCAGTCCCCGCCCTTGAACTCGGGCGCGCCCTGCGTGGCGCGGCCAGGGGGCGAGCGCGCGGGCCTGCTGTCATAGCCGGGCGGGCGCTGCTGCGAAAACGCATGTGGCAACTCAAGGCCGCCCATGGAGTTGCAGCAAAGGGACTGCTCAAGGATGAGCGCCGTCGGCCATCGCTTGCCTCTCCTATCGCGCTGGCAGCAGGGGTGTACGACAGGGGTTTCACCTGCTGAAAACGTGCCACTGCAAACTTGCGCTTCTTGAACAGGGGCCCTGGTGGGAGCACGTTGAAGCTCTGCGCCCGAGGGCAGGGTGGAGGAGTAAGCGTGCAGCTGGCTGCGCAGCGCAGCGTCCGTGCGTCGTCCCGCAATGCACATCTTTTTTGCTGCCCGCACCCGCGATCCATCCGGCGCTGCACTCATTTATTGTATAACGCGACCAGTGTCTATGAATGCAGATCAGCTTTGTGATCGTGCTGCCAAGGACCACCGCTTTAGTTGATGCGTGTGCTCTGTATTATCAACTGGATGTCGTAACATCGTATGTGTCTGTGGTATCCTTGCTCAGGGTCTGGCTGTAAGCGTGCTGGCAGGCAACATGCTCACTGTGCTGGGGTGAGCTCTGCTGTGCTGGTGCGCTGCTGCCAGAGGCTCCAGGTGAGCTCACCTGGCCACAGTGAGCACAGGTTATCTGCAGCATGATCAACCTCTCAGAGAAGGCCTTGGTTTACCGAGTATCCCAAATCACAGCTTGGGTGCGCGCAGCACATACCTTGCTCCGAAAGCCGGTCATGGGCGGCTTCGGTGGTCCTGTACTGCTGCCTGCTTGCATGGCAAGGGCAAACATGTTGAGCTGTAGAGTGACTCATCTTATAACCGAGGTTACTATAATGGCGTGAGCAACACACGTGTCACCTGGCAGCTGTCATGCATCACACACCACCCTCACACAACTTGTCATGAATGATATGTGCCGCAGCGACTTGTTGCGGGGCTCCGTGCTCTGCATACTGCGCTGCACTTGCAGCAGCAGGGGACTCTGTAAGATCAAAAGCTCCAGTCATCGTACGCAGGCTTGAACCTCAGCACAGGCGGCATGCATGCGCGGCCAGCAACTGGTCAACCCAGGTCAACACGTGCCAACATTAAGGAGCAGCACAGACATCAATGGCTGCCATGTTTTCCTGGGGGCTTTCAACTGTGCATGCATCACGACCAAGAGCATGTGCCAGTATCAAATGATGCCACTTTCTGAGGCTGGGCTGTGTCATTCACGGGTGACCCGGAGCAGTCCGTATCGCCCATGAGGCAACGTGAGCGTTCTGTACAAGAAATGCAGTATGAGGTCACCCCCGCTGGCTCAGGCCCACAGCCATGTGCAGCACCCTCACAATTGCTACGAATGCCTTCAACGCTGGCTACATGCAGCTATGATCGGCTGGGTCAATGCGAAACGGGTCATGGACAGTGGCACTCCGACATGGGTGCCGCCCCTGCTGGGTGGCTTGGTTGGCAGGCTTCCTAGGGAGTGGCCATGCGGCACAGGCCGTACAGTCGATCATTTTTGCATACAGGCACGCACGAACACGCTTGCCGTAGGCCTTCTATGCTCCAAGCGATCGGATCCGCCAGCCTGTCCCGCCAGGCTGCAGGCTCGGCGCACTGGAGCGCAAGTGTGCGGACAATTTCTGCTAACAGGCGGCATTCTCCACTTTTGAGGGCGCAGGCCCTGCGATCTGCATTCACACTGGCGTCGACATCCTGAACCATGCCTGCGACGAGAAGCTCGGTGCTACTCCTGCAACGGTGGCTCTTTCTGGTGGCGTGCCTCCGGCTGCTTTCAGGTGCGCACCCCTGGGATGCACTGCACTCGGCAGTCCCTGCTTGGCTCTGACCCGCGAAATGCCCCCGCCATCATAGTTTACATAGGGATCGCGGATCCAGACAAGTTCAAGATCGCCCTCATTGACAAGGAGCCGCAGCTGGGTGCGACACCGCTTTGGGGACGGGCGGGCGGCGCATCCTGCACCAGCAGATTCGAGAGCGTGCGCCCAGCGCAACACAATTTGCGCTGCATGCCTGCAGCAGGCGCAGGGCTGCCGCGCACTGCGCCGCGAAGCCATCGCGCGACCCCACCCGACAAGTTGCTCCCGTGTCTCCACTCCTGGGGACCTGTGGTGACGCGTGCAGTTAACGAGCTCTACGGGCGTCTGTTCGCGACGTGGACGCTGCTGACCTGCGGGCTGTGCCTCATCTGCGCTCGCAACCCGACCAACCCGGCCATCTATGGTGCGGGGGCGGCCAGGCAGCGATGCGCCCCGCGCATCCTTCGGAGGAGCGGCTGGCGCGCCACCCGACCGGGGTCTCGAATGCGCGTCGCGCCGCTGATGCTTGTTGCACGTGGGGGTCTTTGGATGCTTCGACGGTCGCGCTACGGAATGCCTCACAGAGCGCACCTCGATCCCACCCCAGGCGCCACGCTGCTGTCGTTTGTGGTGGCGCTGGCCCACTTCTTGACAGAGCTGCTCGTGTTCAAAACAATGAGCCTCAAGGGCGCCGCCTCGCCCATGGTGGTGGCCGGTGCGTGTGGCCGAGGCATCAAAGGGGCACGCAGCACTTTGCTGCTCACCTCGAGGGGCCGGCTGGTTGGCAGCGGCTGACGCGGCGCCTGCAGCGGCAGTGCTTGCGGCCGCAGCAAAATGAGACAATCTGACCAGTGACAATGTTAAGAGCAGCAGCAGTAGCAGCAGCAGCGGTAGCAGCGGCAGCGGCGGCATCAGCGCCAGCAGCGCCAGCAGCAGAATGCACGAGGGCACCACGGCCGTCGTCGGAGGCGCAGGCTATCCCCGAGCGCGCCCTCGACCCCGTCCCCACCTGCCTACCGTAGGGCTCTCTGTTCTGTGGATGGGGGCGGGATGGAACTACTACACTTACCACGTCAACCACGACGAGCTGCCAGCGGCGGCCGAGGCGTGAGCGTTCCGCGCCCCGAACCCGCAGCCCGGACCGAGGGCGCAGCGGCAGGGCCAGGCGCAGGGGGCCCGCCACAATTGGGGGTGTCCCGCGGCGCTTGTGATGAGGGTGTGGGGGGCGTCATCACTTGCCGCAACAGGGGGGCTCGCCCCAGCTCATGATCCTGTGCCGGGCCGGCATCAAGGATTTGACACCCCCACTCCCCCGCTCCACAACTACAGGGATTTGCACGTGAACGGCACCGCGGATGCCAAAGTTGAGTGAATGGTGGCAGCGCTCCTCGCCGCGGGCACCTCTCTGCCGTTGCGCCCTGCGCGGCTCCTTTGAGGACCCCATCACTGCGGCGGCGCCAGGGTCTCGCCTAGGCACCATCACCCCGGCAGCAGCGCCTGGCTCCCACCTCGCTGCGGGCCGGCGCAGGGGCGCCCCACAGGCGGCGCTGAAGCGTGCGCTCCTTTGGGCAGCCTACTCCCCATTCTGGCCCGGCCCCATTCTTCGGGATTGCCGCGAGGATGCGTGAGCAGGCATGCGTGGCTCGCGTGCACCCCCTAGCAGGCAGTGCACGCAGCTGCGCCCCCCCACCTCCGTTTTCGGCTACCAGTTTGACACAAAAAACCTTGCCACTCCGGGCCCTGATGCAAAGCACTTACACTGGGCCACCTGCTTTTTGTACAAAGCACTACAAAATTTACTGCAGCGGTTTTCACTGGTTGGATGGTAACCATACACAGAGCCTCGTGCTGGTGACATTGCAACGCGGTCTTGAATTTTAGCCAAGCCCACCTCACAGGATATGAGTTCAACGCTGTGGCTACTCATATGAGTGGTCTTCAAGCTGCTGCTGGGCATGCGGCACCTTTGTGTATGGGGAGCAGGGCACTGACAGAAGCAATTGCAATGAGGCAACACCCGGCCGATGCGGTCAACAGCGTGTGTCTCTGCGTGTGAAATGTGGCCCAAATTTGAACTGTCCTTTTATTTCTTTTAGGTACGGCTGCCCAGGCTTCCTCTGAGCAATCGAGGGTTGGCCCAGTCTCGGCCGCAACCGCCTGCGCAGCAGCTGCACGAGTGCCACATGAACACAGGGTCGCGTGGGTCGGGCGGCGGTGCAGGCCAATCAGTCCTTACTGGCGTCACAAGACGCGCCCTGTTTGCAATCCTCGCTCAGCCCACACAGTGAGAGCGGTCCACTGAAAATTGTGATCTGACACCAGGGGCTTGGCGCAAAATGAGCGGCGTCCTGTCAAGTACACTGCGACGGGCCTTGTATCAGCAAGGCAGCGCTGCGCCCGGCCTTAGCGTATGGGCTCTGGGATGGCAGGCGCGATCTCTTAGCAGCGCTGAGCCCTCTGGCAGCGGCCAGTCGCAGCAGCAGGATGTTAGCAGCATAGGCAATGAGAAAGTTCAGCGGCTCGCAGACGAGATCGTGGGCCTCTCGGTCCTCGAGTGCAGCTGGCTGTCCGAGATCTTGAGAAAGAAGCTGAACATCGAGAAGCCTGCGTTTGGATCGATGCCTATGATGGGCGCCATGCAGATGGCAGCCGCTCCGGGCGGCGGCGCGGCGGCAGGCGGCGGCGATGCCGCGCCTCCTGCGGAGGAGAAGAAGGAGAAGACCGAGTTTGCGGTCAAGCTGGAGGCGTTCAGTCCAGAGGGCAAAATCAAAGTCATCAAGGAGATCAGGGCCATCACCAGCCTGGGGCTCAAGGAGGCTAAGGAGCTGGTGCGTGGCGCAGGCTGAGTGCAATGGCAGCAACCAGCACGGCATTCACTCATCTCATGTTTGCAGTGCGCTGCGCACTCTCCGCCGCGCATTTCGGCCGCCAGGGCGTCTGTCCTCGGCTGATGGACTGCGTGCTCCAGCCTGTAGCGGCAACGCGCCTGTTCTCCGCTGAGCGTAGCACGCGGGCTGTGCATCACGCACTGGAGTTACCCGGTCACAGGCAACCTGGTCAACTCACCGACCCGCACCACGATCACTCCATTCAGGTGGAGAAGGCCCCGATTGTCATCAAGGAGGGCCTCAGCAAGGCGGACGCAGAGGCAATGCAGAAGCAGCTTGAAGCAGGTGAGTGGGCTCGTGGGGGCGCGCTGAGCACAGGCACACTGCACAGACCCCCGCTCCGGATTGGAAACAACTGGGCGGCTTGGGCCTAGCCGCACGCTTGGCTGTTTCATTCACATGCGCTGTCTGCATTGGCAGCAGCAACGTGTGGATTGTGTGTGCTGTGGGAGAGCTCAAAGACCTAAGAGATGTCTGTTGCTTGTTTGCGTGCATGCTCGCACCAGCTCCGCATGTTGTGAGGGAGGAAGCAGTGAGGAGGGCTGACGCAGTGATGCAGTGGTGCCACCCCTCACCCCAACACGACCCAACCCGCTGCACCGCCCTTGCACAGTCGGCGGCACGATCAAGCTTGAGTGAGAGCCGGGCTGAGAAACAGTGGAGCTCTCAACAAGCAGCAGCGGCAGCAGCAGCAGCAGCAGCAGAAGGCGGGGCCACCAGGTGGCCGCGGCGGCAAAGGCAGGGACCGCTGTGGCAGGAGGCTTCACTGGCAAACGCAGCAGAGCGCCACACCTGCAGAAGCCTCACCCGCAGCAGCGGTGGCAGGGGCAGCGGCGCGGTGCTGAGGTGGGGAGGCCTGCGGCAGCACCAAATCAGCAGCGGCGCCGTTGTCACCACACGCCACTAGCAGCAGCAGCAGCAGCAGCAGCAGCAGCAGCAGCAGCAGCAGCAGCAGCAGCAGCAGCAGCAGCAGCACCGGCCATGGGTGCCAGGGCGCCCGTGGCCCGCAGTCCAGGGGCGGCCTAGGAGCTTTTCAAACAGCATCGCGCTGCGCAATTGAAATCGTGCTCATCAAGCATCTGACCTTTTTTTACCCACGTCGCTGAGTGAGTGTTTGGAGTGTCCCCTGTCGTCTTCTCCACCAGCATTTTTATTTAATCACGTCCTCAAATTGGCTTGACAAAAGTGACCGTTGGTGTGGTGGTTACACTCTAATTGCTTCTGCTGCTGGCCCGAGGGAGTCAAGAGCAGCAGTGCTTTGGTGGCCGCGGTACGTCTTTCAGTAAGTGCCTCACAGTACAAGCAGCTCGCGCCGCATACGCTCGGGGCGTCAGTTGGGATACAGGGCGGGAACTCAAGGTGGGAAAACACATCCATGCTTGCGTTGTCATTGGGAGAGTTGCAAGCATGGACGACTGGGGGTACCCGGACAATGACTTACTGCAAGGAAAGTACATTATTTCAGCATAAGAACAGCACGCAGCAAGGCAGGTTGATTTCAAGTAAACGGACACACCATTTTCAGTGTGCATATCAGCTTCTTGCGCCACTTGTCGTAACCGGGTCATCCCATCAGCTTCTTGCGCCACTTGTCCCCTCGCGTCGGCGCCGCGCCCTCTCCCGCGCCCACCCAGCGCCTCCCCGCCTTCCGCCAGCCGCGCGTCCAGCGGCGCCGCGGCCGCCGCAGACAGGTCTGCCAGCACGCGCTCGTTGTGGGCAGCCGCCTCTTCCCTGAACCGCCGCCGCTCCTCCTGCGCCGCGCGCCGCCGCCGCGCATGCACCTCGCCGTCGTCGGCGGGCGCGGGCGCCAGGCGGCGGCGCGACGCGGCTGGGGGGGTGCCGCCGTCGCCGCTGCTGCTGGCGCTCGCCTCGGGGCTCTCTTCCTCGCCTGCGAGGCTGTCACGCTCACTCTCCTCCTCGTGCTCCCCTTCCTGCTGCTGCTGCTGCTGCTGCTTTTTGTGCGTGGGCACCGCCTGCGTCGCGCGCGCCGCAGAGGCTGGTGCTGACGGGCCCCCTTGGCCTTGCTGCGCCGTCTGCTGGCCTGCCGGCCGCGCCAGGGCTGGCCTCTGCCCCAGCTCAGGAGCGACTCGGGCCGAGGTTGCACCAGGGTGACCTGCAACACCCGCAGCATGCCCGCCGCCACCAGCTGCGGCCGTGGCCGTCGCCGGGCTAGCTGTGGCAGCGTCCACCCGCACAGAGGCCGCGCCGCCGGGCCCGGGCCGCAGGACCGCGGGCTCGGCGCCGCGGGCGCCGCCGGGGGCCGCCGCGTCGCTGGCGCCGCCGGCATCTGGGGGTCGTTTCAGGTGGTACGAGGGCTTGCCAATGCGCGTGACCGCTGGCTTGGGACCCGCCCCGCCCTCGCCGCTTTCCCCGCCGCCAGCGCCAGCACCCGCTCCCAGCCGCCCCACTGTGCCCGCCGCCGGCCCGGGCGCAGCCCCGCCTCCGCCTGCCGCAGCGGGCGCCCCGGCGCTAGTTCTACCGCCGCCGCCGCCGCTCCCAGCCGTTGCAGGCGCCGAGCCGGCCGCCTTCGGCACGTAGTAGCTGGCAGTGTATCCAAACATCTCATCCAGTCGCGCCTTTGGCGGCCGCACGCTCGCGTCCACCGGGCCCCAGTGGTTTCCGATCTCCATGCCATGGTGGCTCAGCAGCGCCTCTGGCGGTAAATCGTGGCCTGCGCCGCCTGGCAGCACCGGCGCCGCCTGCAGCAGCCGCAGCTTCAGTTCCCGCCCAAGGCCGCCCTGCGCTGTCCGACCGCCGCCGCCGCCGGCCGCGGCGTCGCCCGCGGCAGCAGCTGCGGCGAGCGCACGGGCTTTGGCCGCTTCCAGCTCGGCCTGCCTCGCGGCCGCCGCCGCCGCGCGCTCGGCCGGCGCGACGGCGCGCAGGGCGCGCTCGCGCGCCTCTCTAGGCAGCACGTGCGGGCCGACGCCGCGGGTGGGGTCCCTCAGCTGCAGATACGGGTTCGGCGGCGGCGGCGCCTGCGGCGCCGCAGGCGCCGCCCGCGGCCGGCCCCGCGCACCGGCGCCACCGCCGCCCGGGCTGCCGGCGTCGGCGTTTTCGGCGCCATAAGCACGCCGGCCGCCTCGCGGC
>NW_014011074.1:0-1170 GCF_000611645.1 Monoraphidium neglectum
CCCCCCACCAGGTGTTCTTCATCCGCGACGGCATGAAGTTCCCCGACATGGTGCACTCCCTCAAGCCCAACCCCAAGAGCCACATCCAGGAGGGCTGGCGCATCGCTGACTTCTTCAGCCACCACCCTGAGGCCCTGCACATGGTGCGGCGCCGCGGCAGCACGTGATCGCGATTGGGGTTGTGGTTGTGATTGTGTGCATGACGGTGTGCGTGTCAGGGGGAAGATCCAATGGCGCCAGTGCGTGTGCCTCTGCTGGTGTGTGTATGTGTGTGTGTGTGTGTGCGCGTATGCGCGCGTGCGCGCGCGTGCATGTGTTTGTGTGTTTTTTTGGGGGGGGGCGTGGATGGGGAGGATCAAAGGTGTCCCAAGCTCGCTGCACACGCGCGCGCGCTGTTGTGTGTGTGTGTGTGAGTATGTGTGTCTGTCGGGGCAACACGGTATGGCGACGCCGGCGTCGCATGCCGTCATGGCTCGCGTGGCGCCGCGCAGCGCAGAGCCTCGCCCCCACCCCTGGCCACCTTGGCTCAACGGCCCTCTTTTCAATCCCGCCTTCCTGGGGCCACCTCCAACCGCCCGCTGCGAACCGTCCTCTCCCCCTCAACCCTCCCCAGTTCACGCACCTGCTGGATGACATCGGCGTGCCCCTCAACTACCGCCACATGGAGGGCTTTGGCGTGCACACCTTCAAGCTCGTCAATGCGGCGGGCAGGGAGACGCTCGTCAAGTTCCACTGGAAGCCCAAGTGCGGTGAGCCCGCCACGGCCCCCGTCGGCACCCGGTCCGCGCCCGTGGCGCGAGGCCGAGAACCCACCTCCCCTCCCTCCGCAGGGCCCGCGCGTTGGTGGCGCAGCCCAGCCGCGCCCCTCGGCGCTGCGCTGCCCCCGTGACGCGCGCTGGTGTTGCATCACCGCACGTTTCTCGACGCGCATTCCCAGACAGCCTCACCCGCCCTTCCGTTGCGCCCCTCAAAGCATTCTGAGCATTCCTGTTCCGGTGCGTTCTGCCATGCTGGCCCCCTCTTGGACCTTCAACCCGCCAGGCGTGAAGAACCTGCTGGAGGACGAGGCCGTGGTGGTGGGCGGCACCAACCACAGCCACGCCACGCAGGTGAGCGGCGCGGCGCGGCCCCCCACAGAGGGGGCGCGCCCAGGCACCCCACGCCCCCCCC
>NW_014011074.1:1479-2538 GCF_000611645.1 Monoraphidium neglectum
GGCCCCGCCCTGCCCGCCCCGGGTTTGCCAACAGCGCTCTGATTGTGAGCACCCCGGCATCCACACAACACACACGCACGCAAACTCCACCTGCGCGCGCTCACTCCACCCCCCCCCCCCAAAAAAAGGACCTGTATGATGCCATTGCCGCGGGTGACTACCCGGAGTGGGCCCTCATGATCCAGACCATGGACCCTGCCGACCAGGACAAGTGAGGCGCCCTGGGGTGGTGTGATTGTGATTGTGTATGTGTGTGTGTGCGGGGGTGTTTTGGTTGTGTGTTGTCTTTTTGTGTGTGTGTGTGGGGGAGCAACGCTGAAGAGCGCAATCGGGCATCGCCTCTCGCCCTTTGCACTCCCTGCATGCTGCCGCCAGCTCTTTTGTCCGGCGCCAGGCCCGCATCAAAGCACACCGTCCCCTCCCCCCGCTCCTGGTCAAAGGTTTGACTTTGACCCCCTGGACGTGACCAAGATCTGGCCCGAGGACATCTTCCCTCTCCAGCCGGTGAGCTTCTTCACATCTCCATTTTACAATGAGAAGGCGGGCCCTAGGGAGCCCACACATGCCTGCTATCCACCTCCCCACTGCTGCCTCTCAAGACCTCTGCACAGCCATGCTGATATGTATGCGGGTTGCCTGCCCCACCCCATGAAACCACCCCCTTCCGTCTGCACATGTCCCAACCGCCCTCCACCGCCCCCAACCGCCCCCAACCGCCGCCTGCCAGGTTGGCCGCATGGTGCTGAACCGCAACCCGGACAACTTCTTCAACGAGAACGAGCAGCTGGCCTTCTGCCCGGCCCTGGTGGTGCCCGGCATCACCTACAGCGACGACAAGCTGCTGCAGACGCGCATCTTCAGGTGCGAGCGCGGCCCCCGGACCCCAGCCGCCGGCGCGTCCGCACCGTGTCTTTCTGAAATTATGTGTTGCCTCGCTGGTCGCTTGTGCGTGGTCGCTGCGCACCTCCAGACCCCCCCCCCCTTTCAGCTGGTCTGAGGGCCCTATGGCACACAACCGCCTGGTCGTTCTCTCTTGCACTGAATCTCACATGCACGGCC
>NW_014011074.1:3314-9866 GCF_000611645.1 Monoraphidium neglectum
CGCCACAGCTATGCGGACACCCAGCGCCACCGCCTGGGCCCCAACTACCTGATGATCCCCGTCAACGCGCCCAAGTGCCCTGCGCGCAACAACCACCACGACGGGTTCATGAACTTTGCCGCGCGCGACGAGGAGGTGCGCGGCGCGCATGGCCCGGCGTGGCCCTGCGCGCGCGGCGAGCGGCGTGTGGTTGAGCGGAGTTTGCGCGGCCCTCCTCTTGCGGTCCTGCGGCGGCTTGTTCCCGAGAGGTGCCGGCCCGGCGAAATGCGGGCCCGCTCGTTGTGCCGCCCTGCATGTGCCACGAGTTGTTCACGCACGACGCATACGTCTTGTGAGCGCACGATGCAGCAGACTCCTCACTATTCGCCACTGCCTTGGTGACTTGCTCAAGCACACTCGCGCCTGTCCAGCGCCCACACACACGTTCCCCCCACCCTTGCCTCTTCCAACAACAGGTCAACTACTTCCCCTCGCGCTTCGACCCCGTGCGCCACGCGGCCCCGCACCCAATCGCGCGCAACGTCGTGGCAGGCCGCCGCGAGCGCGCCATCATCGCCAAGGAGAACAACTTTAAGCAGCCGGGGGAGCGCTTCCGCGCCATGCCGCGCGACAGGCAGGACAGGTGCGGCGGCTGTCGAGGGGGGAACCTGGTGGGGCTGGGCAAGAGGAGGGGGGCTGGGCAGGCCTGGGCAGAGCGGAGCGGAGCGTGGCGCCGGGCAGCCTCGCGGTCGCCTCTTGTGAATGCGGGGTCTGCAGGCGCGCCTGGCTCCCTGGGCGTACAAGGAGCCGTCCGCACGCGCCAGCTGCGCCGTGGAACCACCCACAGGATCTTAGTACCCAGGGGGAGACATATTAGGAGCGCGCTCACAACACTGGAATAACAATCAAACCCTTGGTGCCGCACCCCCAGGTTCATCGGCCGCATGGCTGACATCCTGGCTGACAAGCGCTGCACCGCCGAGATCCGCCGCATCTGGATCGGCTACTGGAGCCAGGCCGACGCCGGCCTGGGCCAGCGCCTTGCGCAGAAGCTGCAGGCCGCCGGCGCCATGTAAGGCCGCGGCGGCGACGCTGCGACGGCGGCAGCGGCGAGGGGCTGGCGTTGAGTCCGGCCGCCACCCAGTCGCCGCTGTCGACGCGGCGGCGCGGGACGCCGCGCCCCCGCGTACGGGCCGCTCTGGCAGGCGGGCCCGCTCTCGACGGGGGTGCTAGCCATGGCATGGGGCATTTTTTGGCGCCGTGTCGGCGCACGGCAGCGCTCAACGCAAAGTAGGGTGCCTGTTCCTTTTGAGCTGGCGGCTGGCCGCCCCACTTTGCAGGCCCCAAGGCTCGACGCCTCCGTATCAGGCAGATTTGGTGGCGCCCCATGATTGTTGTGAATGGAGCAACAGAGCCAACTGGCTTGTGTTGCGTTCTCTCATGTCCACTCGCCCCTCTCGCTCTTGTCCACCATGGTAGTGTGATGGGGTTTGCTTCTAGACAGCAGTACTAACGTTCTGTGTTGGGGTTGCGTATTGCACGGCCCCTTGGGCGGCTGTTGCCTGCGCACCCAACCTCAAGCGGCAGCCTCTGCTTTTGAGGGCGTCGGCCAACCCCGTGATGTCCCCCCCGTGTGCAAGGCTTGCCATGCGATTTGCCCGCCCGATGTGTGCGGGTGTGGCCTCCCCTTTTGTGTTTGTGTTGCATGTCAGCATCTCGACACAACCCGCAGCGCCGCGCTCTTTGAGGTGGCTGCGCCGACGGCTGCGCACCGGCCGCCCTTGGGACACTGCCCGGCCAGGTTTTGTGGCCACGCCAGTCGCGAGGGCTGCCCTGCGCGCCGCGTTGCCATCCCCACAGTGTGCGGCGCGGGCCCTTTTCTCAGGCCCCCGGTGTGCACGTGCATGCGGCATCCACGGCTCTGGCCTGCATTTCGACCTGCCCTTGGGGCCCTGTAACAGCGGCGCCAGGCTGCTGCTTGTGCCGCGGATGGGCCGATCGCACAACAGCGGATGAGTCAATGAAAGCATGCAAGTGAGGATGTGTGTGGCTGGGTGCTGGCTTGATGCATGCAAGCGTGTAGACCCATGACAGTTGCATCGTTGAGGCATATGGTATGAGAGGGTGGCAAAATGCAAGCAGGGGGTGGCTCATTTGTATAGGCATGTGCAGCACGAGCAGGGGTGGTGCTGCGCACTGCACACTGACACATCATACTTGTCTGGCCCACGCAGAGGTCGGGATCTTAAAATGCCATCCGCGTGTCATACCTTTTTTGTTGGTATCCAGTGGCATTTTCATCGTTGTGCCATACCGGCGCGCATATGTCCAGATCTGTTGCTCGGGATCGATCTATTCCAGCGTGAGCTCTTGCGCTGGCCCCGATCTAAGCGCAGAGATATAGAGAAGAATTTAAGATGGCGCCGGTGGACGAGGCAGTCCTGGATCGCGTGAGGCAGGGAATGCGCGGCCTCAAGGCGCCCGGCCACTTCGACAAAGTCTACAAGGACGAGTGCATGTACAGCTTCGATACACCCTTCTCTCCGGGCGGCCTGTACGTGAACCTGAAGACGTTTCAGGCGAGCTGTTCAGGGCAACGGTCGCTTGCACATGCGTTGCTCCACTGCACTGCAGGTGCGGCCTCGTGCGCGCCTAGGTGACCGGCGCCCGCATCCTGGCATCCCCTTTGGACCTCGCGCCGGCCTCGGTTGTCAACCAGGCGCCATTACACAACCTCACCTACTGTAGCGGTTGCTGAGTGGCAGGTGAGGCCTCCCTCCCCACCTGCACCTCGTCCAATCCAATGCGCGCGCGTGCTGGCATCGCAGGGCTTTGGCGCTGACTACGTGGCGTTGGATCATGAAAAGACTGGCAACACACTGTACCTGCATGAGTCATGGACCAAGGTAAAATCGTGCTGCGGGGGCCGGGGGGGGGGGAGGCGGTTGCTGCCAAGCTCAGCAGGGCAGAACCGGGCGTCTCTTGCAGCGACATCTTCGCTGCGCGGCATGCGAGTGTCACCGCGCGTGATGATTGCGCCGGGTGTGCCCAGCTGAGAGTTTGTAGAGGCAGCAGATCGGGCGCACCCAGCTGCGCTGCACAAACGCCTGACAGCGGCAGCGGGCGGGATGCGCCCGCCCAAAAAGGGAGCCGCTGCGCATGGCGGGTGCGCAGCGACATGCGTCCGCACACCCACCAACTGCCGCAGGTTCCGGTAGCTGAAGAGGCAGGGGACGACAAGGAAAAGGCCCCCACAAAGCTGGCAATTGGCGTGGAGGGCGGCTTCAACACGGGTGAGGCTGCTACGGGCGAAGCACGCACATACCACCCCTGGGCGTCACCGCTGGCCCGCCCTGACCCCAGCTCGCCCCCTGGGTGCTAGCGTCTTGGCCAGCGCAATGCGTGGGCTCAGCAGCATGACCCATTCTCACGGCCTGCTCGTGAGGCCCAGTGCTCGTCTCAATAGATGAGTTGCGGCACGGACGGCCGAGTTCAAACACGACCTGCGGGTGTACCGGCCACCCTCCCCTCCACCGTCCCGCCCTCTGCCAAACATCTAATCAGAGGGCCCGCGCACCGTGACCGTCAAGGAGCACGCGCTGGTGGTGCTGCCCTCCAGGGAGCGTGTGGCGCTGCCCTGCCCCGACCTGCCTGAGCTCGTCATCGGCGTGTGCGACGCAGTCACGGTGGGGCGGGGATGGCGCGACGGCATGTGTGGCCACGCGTGCTTGTATGCACCGACCTCTGCGCTGTCCGCGGTGCAAGGCGTTGGACGGCCTGGCTGCGCACTGGCGGCTTGCAGCGGCGCACGATTAATTGGGCCGCCGCCGGGCCCTGTGCCGCTCACTTTTGCGGGGGTTTTGGCAGCTGCTCCGGAAAAATTAGGAGGCAGAGAGGAGCAGTAGCGCGCGTTTTGATGCCGGACAGTGCAATTCCCAATTGCAAGCCCAGCCCTCACCTTGCGTTACGTTTCTTGCCACAATCCCTGGCAGGCCCACGAGAGCGCCACCACCCAGGAGACGGTATCTGCCTGGGAGGAGGAGCGGCGCGTCAGCAAGTGAGCGCGGCGCGCACGCCTGCCCCGCGCGCGCACCGCGCCGCCACGCCGGCCCGGGCGGCCTCGATCCGGCAGCGCCGGCGTCAAGCCTGGCAGACTCCGTGGGCACGCTCCACGCCGGTGTTGGCTGAGCGTCTGGCCCGTTCCTGCCCAGGTTCCCACACATCCTCACGTCTGTCTCCCCATGTAGTTCCTATGCCATGTCCTGCATATGTGGGCCGCCGCTTTGTCGCAACCCTGGTTTGCCGCTTGGCAACGCCTCAAAAACCTGAACCAGGTACGCGGCAGGCCTTGAGCAGCTGGACACCGGCAAGCGCATCAGCCCCAACCCCAAGGACTGGAAGTGCGACGAGACGGGGGTGGCGGAGAACCTCTGGCTCAACCTCTCCACGGGCCACATCGGGTCGGGGCGTCAGGTGCGTCGCGCTGCAGCACACCATGCGTCTGCAGGCATGGGGCTTCGTGCCGCGTCACGCGGCTGTTCTGCCCGACACGATCGGGGGCTGCCTCCCGTGGCTGCGCGAAGCATGCACCGGCTGCGCTTGCTCAGTGATTCCGCGCGCTCCTCGGCGGCACATCCATGCCAAACCTGATGCCGGCCGCGCCCGCGCTCGCCACTGGGCGCCCCGCGCGCAGAACTGGGACGGCAGCGGCGGCAACGGCGCCGCCATGCGCCACTTTGAGGCCACTGGGTCCAAGTACCCCCTGGTGGTCAAGCTGGGCACCATCACGCCCTCAGGTGGGGGCGCATCCTGGACGGCAGGGCGGGCGCCTTGGGGGCTGACGCGCCCGCTGCCGTCCGCGCAGTGCCCTTGAGCGCGTGCGCACGCCAGGGCCCTCTGAGTGATCTCAACTAGCAGAGTTTTGGGTGTCATTGCCTGGCGCTCATCTCTTAAGACTATCGGCTCCGATTTTCCAAATCACACTCAGTCCTTTGTAACTCAACCCCACTGGCGCTCCCAAGCGGAGCTCGCTGCCAATCACCATCACTCCCTCTCCAACTGCCGCCAGGTGCTGACGTGTACAGCTACGCCGCTGACGAGGACGACATGGTGACAGACCCCCTGCTGGACAAGCACCTGCGGCACTGGGGCATCAACATGCTGCAGGTGGGGTGGCAGAGGGGCCGTGGCCTGTCCTTGTATGCGCTGTGTGGTGGTGGGTTTCGAAGGAAGGGCGTCAGAGTCTGCGTGCGTGTTTTGCAGGAATACGGGGCGGTGAAAAGGTGTGCTGATCAAGGAGGGTAGGGCACCGGCAAGCAGATGTCAACATACTTGGCTCAGTCAGGCCGTGCAAATGCTGCGACCCACCACCCCCAGATGGAGAAGACTGAGAAGACAATGGCGGAGCTGCAGGTTGGCCAAGGGCACAGCGCGGACCCAAGGCAGCTCAAATCGACAACCCACACCTGCGCCCCTGCCTCCTTTGCCGCAGCTTCCGGTCCTGCTGCCCCATGTGCGCGCGCCTTGCCTGTCCTGTCACCCCTGCCGCCTCCGACCGCCCCCCCGCCCAGCCCTCGAGCCCCCAACAAACGGCCTCGCACGTCATCCACAAACCACCAACCCACCCCCAACAAACTACCAACCACCAATCAACCACCAACTAACCACCAACCAACCAACCAACCAACGCCCGACTTGACCCCCCAGGTCGACCTCAACATGCGTTTTGAGTTCGACGCCATCACCGAGGCCGGGGCCCACCTCGCGCCGCTGTCGGGCCCGGGCCACGTGGGCTTGGTCAACCTGGGGAACAGCTGCTACATGAACAGCTGCCTGCAGGTGCGGGCATGCAGGGGGCGTGGAGCATCCGACGACACACACGCGCATATGCCGCCTTCATGCATTCGTGTGTGCGTCTTCGTGGAAGGTTTTATTCCAGCAAGGTGGTGCATCAACCAACCAAGCCCGCCTTGCTGCAACCACGTCCGCGCTGTCGGCAACAGGCTCTCTTCAGCCTGCCAGAGGTCGCGCCGCGCTACGTGGCGGCGGCGCCCGCCCTCTTTAAGAGTGCGCCCCCTGAGCCGGCGGGCGACCTCCTCACGCAACTCGCCAAGGTGGGTGCTGGCCCCAACTGAAGGTGGTGGTGGCGTCTTGGCATTCAGGCATTGTGTGCTGCAGCCTGCAACACAACCAGCAGGGGGTGGGTGGGCACGGGCGGACTGGGGTGCGAAGTAGTGTCGGGTGCACGCACTGCTGTTGCGCGAGTCATGTTGTTGGCAAGATTGTGTGAGGTTTGGGGGGATACTGCTAGCTGAGGGCACCCCAAAGCCCAGTTGGCATGCCAAACCCCATTCGTCACCCTGATTGCGCTTGAATGACTCAAGCGAATGATGTCCCCTCACTCCCGCCAAAACTCATCACCCCAACCCGGTTCCATGCCATCTAGGTGGGCGTGGCTCTGGTGGAGGGCCGCACCGGTGCGCCTCCGCCGCCCCCCTCCGCAATGGACACCGACGGCGCCGCCCCGACCACTGCCGACGCCGCCGCCGCGGTCGCCGCCGCCGCGCCCGGCGG
>NW_014011073.1:0-644 GCF_000611645.1 Monoraphidium neglectum
GTGGGAGGGCAGGTGAGGGATGAGAGAGCGGGTCAAAGGGACTGCAGATGCGTAACCGCTGGTACGTTGCTGCAAATGCCTTGCTGGGTGGGACCACCCTGCCGCCCAGCTGGACATACCCATGCGACAAGAACACATGCATCCTTGCATTCACCCTACCGCACATGGGTGCCGCCAACAACCGCCCACCTCTCTGGCACTCGGTAGAAGAGCCGGCTGCGCGCCGGCCGCAGCCAAGACCCCATGCAGCCCCTCCATATGCCGCCACATCGCCACGACCATCACAGCCAGCAGCGTCTCGGCCGCCTGCGCCGCACACACCAGCAGCTCCCGCTGAGCAGCGGCCCAGCGCCACGCGCCGCCGCGGCGCGCGAGGGCGCCCGATAGCAGCGCCAGGACTGGGAGCAGCGAGAGGAGGAGGAAGGCCACGACATGCAGCAGCTGCGCCGCCGCGAAATGCGGCGGGTGCAGCGCGCCGCGGCAGACGTCGATCAAGGCGGCCGCCTCTGCAATGAGCAGCGGTGCAGCCAGGCCCCAGACAGCCTGAGACTTGAAGATTGCAAAGGCGGCCTCGGCCGGTGGGTCCGCAAAGCCCCACAGGCAGGCGCGCAGCACGCCGCGTCGGTCGGCCGGCCGCCAATCTG
>NW_014011073.1:1161-2368 GCF_000611645.1 Monoraphidium neglectum
GCCAATCTGGCGGCGGCGCCGCCGCAGCAGCAGGCGCCTGTGGCGCGCTCGCCTCGGAGCCTGTCGGTGCAGCGGCGCTGGAGCTCGCGCCACCAAAGGCGGACACCGCCGCGCCAAGGGGCCGCCTGGCGGGCGCCGGTGGCGCCGGCCGCGCCTCGGCCGCGGACGCGGGCGCGGTGGCGGGCGTGGACGGCGTCGCGGGCGAGTCGGAGCCCGCCGCGCCGCCGCGCGGCGCGCGCAACCACGACAGCCTGGGCGGCCGCGTCGGCGGCGCAGCCGCGGGCGGCGTCGCAAAGGGGTCGGCTCGTCCCTCCTGCACCGCGCGCAGCTGCTCGTGCTGCCGCGCGTCCGCATGCGCTCCCTGCCCTGCAGCCGCGGCCACGCCCGCCGCACCAGCCTCCTCTGCGCCCATCACAAGCTGCCGGTTCGCAAACACGAGCCCCGCCCGCTCCGCCGACTGCACGAGCAGGCGCGCGCAGTAGGGCATGCCGCCGGCCAGCAAGAACAGCAGCAGCCGCCGGACCTGAGAAGCATACTCTCCGAGATCGCCGCCGCCGCCGCCGCCGCCGCTGCCGCCGGCGGCTTGCTGCTGGTGCGCAAGGCGGGGGGCCAGGGCCTCTGACAGGTCAAACAGCAGGGGGCCCACGCGCCCACCAAACACTGCGCCTTCGTCCGGCGGCGGCGCGGGCGCGCCGCCGCCGCCGCCCTCGGCGGAGCGGCGCGCCGCGTCGAGGGCGGCGGGCAGCAGGCCCTGCACCTCGGCGCAGCAGGCGGGGCTGGGGAGCAGCAGCAGCGGGAGCGCCACGACGAGCGCGCCGGCGCCGGCGCCGGCTTGGTTGCCGCCCTCGCTGCCCCCGCCACCGCCACCGCCGCCGCCGCCGCCACTGCCTCCAGGCTGCCCTTCTGGCAGGCCGTTGTCTTTGTCGCAATCCGTCATGCTGCAATCGCTGACGCTGGCGCCGTTGCTGGCGCTCTGGTTCGGCCCAGGGCCGTTGCGACCAGGCAGTTGGGGGTTGCCGTTGCCGCTGCCGGTGCTGCTGCTGCCGTTGCTGCTGTTGCTGCCAGTGACGCCGCTGCCCGACGGCGCGTCGCCTGGGGGATCCTCCCCTCCAGAGACGCCGCCGCCTGCTGCCGCGCCGGGCCGCCAGCGCCGCAGCAGCACCATCAGGCGCGGCGGGTCTGCGGCGCGCAGCGCGCGCAGCGGCGG
>NW_014011073.1:2864-9802 GCF_000611645.1 Monoraphidium neglectum
GCGCGCGCAGCGGCGGCAGCGGCACCTGCAGCACCACGTGCCCCGTGCCCGCCGCGGCCGCGGCCGCCGCGCGCTCGGCTAGCTGTGCGGGGGACACGAGCGGCACGTCCGCCATGGGGGTATCGGTGGCGGCAGCGGCGGCGGCGGCGGCGGCGCCAGGGGCGGAGAGCGCCGCGCGGAGGCCGCTGCCCTCTCTCGCCAGGCGCTGCGCGAGGCGCAGCGGCACGCATACGTCGACGCTGGCTGGCAGCGGCAGGAGGGCCGGCTGCAGTGCGGCGCCTGGGGCGGGCTCGGCGCCGATGCAGATGGCGAAAGGCAGGGGGTAGGGCTGGGGGCCATTCAAGGGAGCGCTTGTCGTCGCCACGGCTGCTATTGCTGCGCTGGCGAGCGCGGCGCCGTTGTCTACAGCCACGAGCAGCTCGGTGCTGGCGCTGCTGGCGGCCCCCGGGCTGGAGGCCCAGCTGCCCTGAGAGCTCAAGCCGTCCAGTTCCATTGTGTGGGGTTGCCCTTGCTCCTACGAAACCGCGTGACGTGGGCGAGCGCAACTGTCAGGGAGCACGCACGTGTAGCCCACCGCGCTGTGCGAGATGACTGTCGCTTCAAAAAAGGTATTCAGGCAAAGCATTCTCCGGACCGGCCATTGTGTGCAACTACCTAAGATCGCCGAGAGTTGATGTGTCTTCGTGCATCACCCGTGTCCCGTCCTTCGCACCCGAGGAGACAGTTGTAAGTGTTTCACTATCCCTATTGTCATCTGGCGGACGCGTGCTTTGGGAACGGGATGCACTGGTGTGACACACCTGAGCTAAGTGAGGTGGTAACCCTTCTGGAGGACTCCGTTTTGGCACTGGCAGCTCCGATCGTTGCATGTTCAGACTGTCAGCCTGTCAGTAGAACCAAGGGGGATGCTCTGCCCGCAAAAAGCCGACTTGACAACTGCACCGCTTGCGCTGAGTCAACCTGCACCTGCTCAACATGAAGAGGTGGGCTCCCTCTCACTGCGAGCGCCAAGGTGTTCAGGCTGCTCAGATCGGTGATGATGACGGGAGCACGCGTGCTCGACAAATCAGGGTACACTTGTTCTGCATTGGGTAAAAAGCATGGAACCCTGTTGCCCCCCAGCTTGGGCGACATGCGATGGTGTGGTGATGTAGATGAAGAATTCCATATGATGCACGCATGGACCGATCTCTCCTCCTGGACAGAGTTTTGAAGGGTTGCATGCACCTAGCAAATCAACATAGCAAATCAGGCAAGGGACCCAACGATTTCAGCATTGCCCTCCATGCTGTATCAAGGCAACAACGGCAACGTGGCACGGTCAAGGCAACGTCAGCGCCAAGGTGATGTGGTCCCAATTGCTGCTCCATGTATGATGCGCGGGCAATCCAAGTCTGGAGAAGCTCAAGTTGATGAGTCGTCGTGTCAAAAAGCAGGGGTCGGTGCACGAGCGCTCTTGCATACACTGGCCACTGCTGTATGCAAACTCGCCGCGCCCCGTGAGGCATGCCCAACGTGCAGCAAACGCCACACGCACACCCCTTTGGCGGGGGCAGCATCAACAGATGCAGCTGACTGGTCTTTGAAAGGTAGGGAGAGGGAAGGGCAAGAGTTCAGATGAATGGCAAGTACCTGAGTCTACAATCAACCATGTGCAAGTCGACTGATGAAAACCTGGGTTTATGTGTTGCTGTTTTCAATGGCAGATGCCTGGCATCGAGTCAGCCAATCACTAACCAGCCGGCCAGCCGACACACTGAAGCAAAATCCCCATGAAATTATTCCCTTGTAAATGTACCCATGTAGACATGTGCACGCTTGCATTTGCTTGGCCTTCCCTTCAAACACAGTTGTGCCGCAGGCCTGCACGTTGGCAACGCGGCGCCCTAATTCCAGGCAGGCGCCCCCTGCGCTGTCGGCCCGGCCTCACCCTGCGCGCCGCTGCCCGCCTCCACAGCTGCTCTTGCCGAACCCAGTGGCAGCAGGGCAGCGCACGCGCGCATCTCGTTCGCCAACAAAAACTCTAGCAGCGCCGCCGCCGGCGCGCGTTCGGTCGCCGCCCGCGGCGGGTCCGCCGCACCCGACTCGGCCGCGGGGCCGACCGCGATCACGCCGGGCATTACGGCGGCCGTCTCTCTCCCTTCCTCTGTGGCCCGGCCGGCTGCGACGCCGCCGCTCGTGGCGCCCGGGGCGGCTGTCAGCGCCAAGAAAAGGTCTTGCAGCAGTGGCAGCATGTGGCGGCCGTAGGCAGCCCCCGGGGTCACGCCGTCGGCGTCCGCCAGCTGCCTGCACAGCCGCCGCAGCTCTCGCGCCGCGCCCCGGCACGCGCTCGCGCCCGCGCCCGCGCCCTCCGCCGCGCCGCTGCCGCTGCCTGCGTCGCCCGGCGCCTCGTGCAGCGCGAGGGCCGCCGTTTGGGCGACGAGCGAGTCGCGTGCCCCAGCCGCGACGCCAGGCGCGCCCGATGACGTCAGACATTCATCATCGCGGCCACCGCTGGAGCCGCCGCCCGCGGGCGGGGCCGGCGCGCGCTCCAGCAGGTGCAAGAGAAGCAGGGCAGCTGGTGGCGCCACGTCAGCAGCAGCAGGCAGCGGGACAAGCACCCGCAGGTGCGCGCGGGCGCCGCTGCCCTCGCCGCTCCGCCCGCCGCCCGGGCTGGGGACTGGGCTGCTGGTGGGGCCGCCGCCCGCTGGGGCGCAGTCGGGGGAGCACCTGAGGCTGCTGCTACTGTCGCTGATGTCACCGTCGGCCGCCCTGCGCGGGCGCGGCCCCTCCACCGCCTCCCCCGGCGCCTCTCCGGCGGCGGCCGCCGCTGCCAGCAGCTCTTGTGACGTCAGAGTGACGTCATGGAACGGATGGAGGCTGCGGGTGGCGGAAGGCGGGCGGGCGGTCGCGTCAGGCGGGGGCCTCAGGGATTGCGCCGGGTTGGGATCAACGGCAGTGGCTCAGCAGCGGTGAACACCTGCATAGCAAGCCATGGTCTGCAAACTTAGAATTGCAATTGTTGCGGCGCGAGAGCCACGGAAGCCATGCGTGTCACTGATACAGTGGCCCCACTACCAACGGCAGCCCCCCACCCCCGGGGAACACGATGCACACGGGCACGTAATCACCTGCCAGACGCGCAGGCGACCACCCTCAAGGCAGACCCAGAGGCCGCCAGCTGCACCGCCAGCGCCCTGGGCACGTGGAGCGTGACGCATCCGCCGCCGTCGCGACTGGCGGGCAGGTCCGGCCCACCCGGGGCCTCTGCAGGATGGCTGACAGAGGCTCCGGCCACAGCCGCGTCCTGCGCGCCGCCGCCGGCGCTGGGCGCGAGGACGAGCGCGCACGGAGACGCAAACAGCTCGGCGGCCGCCGGCGCCGGCGCCGGCGGCGCGGCGCCGCTCGGCCGCAGCGGCGCGGCGGCGGTCCGTCCTGGGGGCTGGGGGTTTTGCCGCGCGGGGGATGGGATGACCGTGGCACTCAAGACGTCGAAGCCCGCGGGCGGCGTCAGCCGCAGCTGTCGCGGCCCGGCGTCATCGTCTTGGCTGGGCGAGCCGGGTGCAGGCGGCGCGGCTGCTGGTCGGGAAGCTTCCGGCGTGGTGGCGGCGCCGATGACGAGGAATGACAGTTGGAGGCAGCCTGCAGGGCAAATACATGATTGCCGCGGCGAGCGCGGCATCTCAGTGCAGCTGCGCCCAGCGCAGCAGGGCGCGCTGGCGAGACAAGCGCCGCGGGGCCGTGCAGGCGGCGCGGGGGGTGCCGGCTGGTGACCCGCGGGCGACGGCCGTCGAGGCAGCATTGGCGCGCGCTGGTGTTGGTGATTTGACACCGTGTTTATGGTGACCATAAATGCGTGCCATCTACACACAGGACCACACACGGGGTAGGTGGTGGTTGACAAGGGCTGCAGCGCCTCACCTGGAAAGCCGCAGTAGACGATATGGGTGGGTGCCACCACGCCCGCCTGCGGGCGCAGAGCGCGTTGCATGACGACGGGACCCGAACTTGTGAGGGAGCGCGTCGCGATTACCCACCCCGCTCCGGCCGGGAAGAGCGCCCGCATGCCAGGTGCAGGGTCGGCCGCGGACCAAAGCGGCTGCCCGCGCGAAAAGCAGGCGCGCGCCGCCATGCCGCGGGCGTGCGCAGCAATGCCCTTTGGCGGACGGATGGTGTCCCTCAGCGCGCGCACGTGGCGCGCCTGCAACGCCGCCTCACGGGCCATGCTCGCCACCGTCTCCTGCAGCGCCGCCGCCGCCGCCCGCCGCGCCGCATCCCCCACCACCGGCTCCGCGGCCGCCGCTGGCCACGTCACCCTCGGCCGCTGCCGCCAAGACGGCCCCTCGGCCGCGCTCTGGCCGCTTAGCTGCGGCGCCAGCAACACCGTCGTGCCCGCGACCACGCCGCCGGCCAAGGATGAGGCACCGCCCGCGCGCTGGCCGCCGCCGCCGCTGCTGCCGCCGTCGGCGCTGCCAGTGGGCTGAAGCTTCACGCTGATTGTGGCGCGGCGCGTGGCGTGGGGCGAGTAATTAACCCGGGTACCCGCCGCGCGGGCCGCGTCTGAGAGGCGCTTCGCTTCCGCCATCACTTCTTTCAAGTCAATGACGAGCGCGCCTGCCTCGCTGCTTCTCGCCCGCGCGCCAGCAGTGCCGCGAGAGCCGCTTGGCTCAAGCGTCGGCCGCGCGGGCGGCCGCTCCTGCCCTTGTCGCTCCTGCCCTTGCTGAGGCTCCTGGCGCTGCTGCTGCTGCTGCTGCTGCTGCTGCTGCTGCTGCTGCTGCTGCTGCTGCTGCTGCTGCTGCTGCTGCTGCTGCTGCAGTTGCTGCTGCTGCTGCTGCTGCTGCTGCTGTTGCTGCTGCTGCTGCTGCTGCTGCTGCTGCTGCCGCCGCCGCCGCTGCTGCCGCTGCTGCCGCTGCTGTTGCGCTTGCTGCCGCCGGCGCTGTGCACGGAGGCGCCGCAGCCACATCCAGAGGAGCATGCCGGCGCCCGCCGCCCCCGCGGGCGCGACGGCGAACGCGGCCAGCCCAAGCGCGCGGCCGCGCACGCAAATCGCCCCGAGCGCCGCGACCGCCGCCCCGCCGCCTGCGAGCGCTGGCGCGCACGCGGCCGCGACCCAGGCCGCCGCAGCGGCGCCCGCGGCGGCGATCAGGGCTAGCGCGCGGCTTCTGAGCTCGGACGCGGCGGCGGCAAGGAGGGTGCCGTTTAGTAACAAGATGCAGATCAGAACTGGCTCCACATCCAATGCGGGCCCCGCCAGGGTCCAGGCCGCCACCGCGTTGGCCGCCAGGACGGCGGCAGCGAGCAGCTCCGCCCGCGCCGCGGCGAGCGCGCGCTGCAGCCGCCCCGCGCAGAAGACCAGCAGCGCGGCCGCGGCCGCGGCGGCGAGCGCAGGGGCCGCGGCCCAGAGGGCGGATGAAAATGAGGGCTGCCCGTCGGGGCCCCTGCGGCCGCCAGGCGCGGCGCCGTGCGGTACGGTGTCGGCGGCAAGAGAGGCCTGCCGCGAGCGGTCCAGTGGGTGCCCGGCGCGCTGCGCGCCGCGCAGCTCTGCGACGGCGCGGGCTGCGGAACAGGCCGGCGCCAGCGCAACCGTTATCCCGTGGCCCAGCAGCGCGTAGGCCGCCGCTCTGCCCGAGCTCGCACTTGTGAGCCACAAACGTTTCAGAAGGTTCATATTGATGCTACACAGTCATATGGTGAAGCACGGTCTGCCGGCTCAGATCGTTTTGCGGCCCGTACGATGAAATTTGGCAGCGGTCATCTGCAATCTTGTGCAAACCAATCTACATGAGTCTGCGATTTGGTCTGCATTTCTTCAAGCACGGTTAATGTTGTGCACAAGCCTGTCGCAATCCCCAGCAGAACGAGGTGATGTCAGCCGGACATGCAGTGGTGCTGGCCACCCTGCTGGGCAGGAAACCAGGGGGCTGATGCACTGCGATGGGTAGTGCGACAGCGGCCCATGTGCTGCATCATCTCAGCCCAACAAATGTCCAGTGAACTGTCCAGCCAGCATGCATCTTCAACGCAGAGCCAGTCAACCCCTTGCCCAGGCGACCCCTGAAACGAGGCAGGCGAGCTGCCTGCCGGGCAGCAGTCGTGCGGCGCCCCTCGTCCCACTGGTGGCGTCCGTTTTGAAGCTGCATGCCATTCTGATCATCCGTTAATTGGTGTCCTGCTAATAATCCATGTTTGCTTACCTTGTTGCGGATGCGCACCGCAGCCCAGGCAAATGCGATTTATGACTTTCATGCGCATGATGCTGGCCGGGTGTGGCCAAGGTCCCGAAGGCGCCACTACCAGGGGGCGCGTGTGTTTGCACCCCTGATTGCTCTGCCACACTCACTGCTGTTTGCTGGCTGGAATGCCCTGAACTGTTGCTTGACACGGCCACACTGCCACACTACCAATGACTGCTACGAGCCAAGTCTTGAAGTCGCTGCTTGTTGCAATCCATTACTCGTGCTGGCAGACACTTGACTTATGACGCGACATAAGCGGACTAAGAGCCACGCGCCGCCAGGCACAGTGCGCCCTGCGCATGCGCCAGCGCTGCAACACGCTGCGTGCGGCGCACACATCAAAAGACGGCCCTGATCCGCCCCGGGTCAGCGCGACAACAACGCAGGGCTGCCTCGCACGGCAGCAAAGCCACTGCCGCCGTCGCCCCCGCCGCCGCCGCCGCCTCTGCGCTCCAGCGCCAGCGGGGCTGCCCCCTCTAGGCGGCAAAGCGCTTGGCCTGCTCCTGGATGATGGTGAGCCGCACGCCGCGCGCCTTGGGCAGCGACACCAGGGGCTTGTTGCCCTTGCCAATGACAAACACGTTGGACACGCGCGTGGCGAACTTGTTGCCGGCGCTGTCCTCGACGTGCACAATGTCGTGGCCGCCGCGGTGCTTCTCCTTGGACACGATGGTCCCCACGCGGCCGTTGTTGTGGCCGCCCGTGACCATCACGAGGTTGCCC
>NW_014011072.1:0-8787 GCF_000611645.1 Monoraphidium neglectum
GCGCAGGCGTGCGCCGGGTCAAGATAGCTCTGAACACACAGGCTGATGACTGCAGGAACACACAACCACAGCGGGCAGCACACCGCCGAAGCGCAGCGCTGGAGGGCATCCGCAGCTGGCGGCGCAGCAGCTGAGCTCACGGCAAAGCAAATGCTGGTGCTGTTGCGGCCTGGAATGCGCCGTATGCTTCCGCATCAGACCTGCAGTCGGTGGCAGTCTCCAAATGAGCAGCTGTACCAACGCTTGGAATGCTTTCCGACTCGCCCAGGCTGCTATCAGCAGATCAGCTGGAAAAACCTTATGATCTTGGCGGGCGCACAAATTGCATTGGCAATATATGAACCCCAGAGGCACCAGTGTTATGTGAATTGGTGTATGTCCATCTTGATCGACTGAATACCGTAGACATCTCGGCGACAGCACTGGCACGCAGAGATCTTGCTGCAGCTCGCGAGTAGCCTGTCCTTGTGACATCATTTTGCAAGCGTGCCGTGGCATCAAGTTCGTAGACGTGGTGCGTGCGGGCAGGTTGCATCCTGCGGGCGTCTCAAGAATTTCAATTGTGCATGTGAGCAGCGCCACCGTCGCTTGACGAAACTGACAACTTGGCTGCCCACGCTGCGTGCGAACGTGATGGGCAATGCAGAGGCCTTGCTATGGAGGTGCACAAGCTGTGGTTGGACAACTTGACAGTGGAGCTGCGGCGGCATGAGCAGGCGCCAACAAGCATGACACACCATTTTTATTTCAACTGCCCGGTCGGCCCCTGCTACGTCGAGGCTTCCAAAGGAGGAGCGGCGCCAGATGATGATTGCTACGTGTCGTATTTTGTGTTCTGGGGCGGTGAGAAAGAGAGCGCCCCAAAGGATGTCCGCTTCTCAATCGTTGTTGAGGCTGTGAGCGGCGGTTGCCACGAGCATCTAAACGCCTTGCTCGGGACGTGCGTGCCCAGTGGCTCGTTCGCAGAGGGCTGGGGCGAAGACAAGGCTCTGAAATGGAGGCCGCTGCGCAATGCGGTCATTGGCGGGGCCAGGCTGCAGGCCAGCATCGCTCTTACGACGGCGAGCGACCCAGCCAGCACCGACACCCGCTTGCGGATCGGGCCTCCGCCGGGCGCGACCCTGCTCGGCGACAGCCTGCTGGGCGGCCCGTTCTGCGACGTGGCCGTGCGCGCCGGCGGCCGCCAGTGGCGGGCCCACAGGGTGGTGCTGGCCGCGGCGTCGCCGGCGCTGCTGGGCATGCTGGGAGGTGAAATGCTCGAGGCCCAGGCAGCAGCTGTGGAATTCAAAGAGGCAGACGAGCAGGTGGTGGAGCTGCTGTTACGGCACATTTATGGCGAGGCGATCGAGGTGCCCCTTGAGCTGCTGCCGGCCCTGTACGGCCTGGCTGACCAGTATCAGCTGCGCTCCAGCCTCTGCATGGAGGCGCGGCTGCTGCTGAGCACAGTCAGCGTGCAGCCGGCTGCGCTGGCGCGGCTGCTACCTGCGGTACACCACCTGTGCTGCGCTGCGTTTGACGCCAGCTGGTGCGACCAAGCGGCGGAGGCGCTCCCAAAGCTGCAGCCTTGTGAATACAGCGCTTGGCCGCTTGATGTTTTCGCGGATGTGAGCAGAGAGGCACGCCCGCTGCCTGACGTGCTGACGGCAGCAAACGCCTGGGTGGAGGGGCAGGACGCCCCTGGCGCTGCTGCAGCAGAGGTGTGGGACCGCCTGCTGGACGCCGTCGATTGGGCAGCCGCGACACGCGACGACCTGCGCGCTGTGCAGCAGCGGTTGGGCAGCAGCGGGATCCCTGGGCTGCACGCCAAGCTGTATGAGGCGCTCGACGCGCTGTACATCAAGATGCATGGATGACGGGAGTGCGACAGCAGGCGCAGCAGCAGAAAGCGCCGCGACTGATTGTGTAGGGTTTTGTGCAGTACCCTTTCCAGCAGCTTTGCATTTACTTCATGCTCAAATTCTAAGGGACGGCGCTGTGTGATAATAAAAAGTTGCTGACACGCACCTTGTGCAGCGTGATAAACATTGAGTGAGCTGTGCACACTCAGGCACAATATTGCAGTAGTGGGTATGTGACGAATCCCATTCCATGGGGTTGGCTGTTGTACATTGCAACGTAAGCAGTTGTGCGGTCTACATGTAGCGATTGCACTGCCAGGTGCATCAACAAAGTTTGCCAAAGGTGGGCAGGGGCACAAAACTCAAAAACAGACAACAGTCAGCAGGTGCGCCATAGCTACAGGGCTGCGTGGGACCTATCCCACCTCCCCGTAGTATCGGCGCGCCTCCCTGAACCACGAGTTGTCATCCTCGCTGTCGTCGTCGTCGCTTTCCCCATCAATAAGAAGAAACTCATCCTCATCCTCAGCACTCCCAGTCGTCTCACCGCGCCCTGCGCCTCGACCAGCTTGGGGCTCCTGCTGCTGCTGCCGCCGCCGTGGCCCGGCGCGATGCCCGCTCCCACTGCCTGCCACGTCGTCCTCCTCGTCAGCATCACCTTGGAAGCTGGACAGAAGCTCCCCGAGATCGTCCAACCCCAGCAGCTCCGCCACATCAGCGAGGTCCTCCTCAGACAGCATCCACCCGCCCCCGCCGACGCCCCCCGCCACCCCCGCAGCCGCGGCCGCGGCCGCTGCTGCGTCGCGTGTCGCTGCGCCGCGGCGGCGCCGCGGGGCCTGCCGCTGGCGCGCGGAGCTGCGGGCGCTGGCGCTGCTGCTTGCTGAGGAGCCAGCTGAGGGCGGGGGCTGCTGCGTGCGGGGGCCGCCGCCGGCAGTGCCGCCAAACTGCTCGAAACTGATGCCGTTGGCACGCAACAGCTCAATCTGCTCGAGAAACTCCTGCAACTCCTGCGGTGTTTGTTGGGGAGATGGGTGAGCTGTATGACATCGCCATGCACGGCGCATGCAAGTGCAGGCGCAGCGACGTCCAAAGTGCAGATGCATGTACGCTGTTGGAAACCCAACCGCCCTTGCCGCACCCCCATGTCACCCGCACACAAGCCCTGCAGCCAGCAGCTCGCCATCGCCGCAGTCTCACAGGGCCAGGCCAGGCCAAGCGTCCCCCACCTCTGCGTCCTGCATGTCGTGCAGGCTGCCGCCGTAAACGCTCCTCAGCCCCCGCAGCGTCGCCTCGTCCAGCTGCGACAGCAGGTCGTCCAAGCCGCCCCTCGGCCTCGCGCCCGCCGCGCCGACGCCGGCTGCGCGGCGGGCGCGCCGCGCGCCGCGACCGCTGCTGCTGCTCGCAGCCGCAGCCCCTCGCTGCTTTGCTGAGGACTGCTGCTGCTGGGTACCCTGTTGCGGCTGCTGCTGCTGCTGCTGCTCTTGCCGCACGCGCTCCTTCCGCCTGTTGGCCTTCCAGCTTGTTTGATGCGACCCTGACTGAGCCCACCGGTAAAATCCGCCCGCGGTGTAGGCGCCATCGTCCATGTCTCCAGCTTCTTCCCAAAACGCCTCCTCCCAGCCAACGCCGCGACTGCTGCCGTCCGCCTGCCGGCCGCGCTTCTGTTGCTGCGACCCCGCGCCCGCGCCCGAGCTGGCGCGGCGGTAGCCGCTCCGCGCGGCTGCCTCATAGTAGCTGCTGGCGCCGCCCCAGGCCTGGGGGGGCGCGTTTGGGGCGGCGCGGCGGCGCGCCGCCAGCTGGGCGTCGTAGTCGCGGCGCGCGCGGTCGCACGACAGGACTTCATAGGCTGCCGTCACACGGGTGAAGGCCTCGGTAGCGCCGGGCTGGAGTGTGTGTGGAAGGGGGTGGAGACGCCGCAAACAGGGGAGGGCGGGTGTATCTTGCCGTGTCCGTTGGGCTGCAGCACGATCGGTACAAGCAAGCAAGGGTGGGCCATCCCCGTCTTGTCCATGCAGGCCAGGCGCTGCGCAAAGCTGCAGAGACGGGCCGGGGCCCAGCCAGGGCAGCCGCAGCTGCCCCGCAGCTTCTCATCGGCCCCTGCTCACGTCGCTGTTGACGTCTGGGTGGAGCCGCAGGGCCAGCTTCCTGAAGGCGGCCTTGATCTCGGCGCCAGTGGAAGATGGGAGGACACCCAGCAGTTCGTAGTGGCCTGGAGCAGGCGGCGTTTGGGCTGGAGGTGAGGGCGGCCCGGGCGCAGCACTGGTTGCAGAGTGTCAACACAGCACAGAGCAGCACAGCACAGCGTCAACGCTGCCTGCTGAAACACTCACTGTGCGAGCTGCTGGCGCGACATGCCACCGCTCTGCAGCGGCGCGGCCAGGAAATCCGTGCCGCAGGCAGAGGCCCTGCAGGACACCGCACAGCGCCCCTCCAGCACTCGGTGTCATGCGTCTGCCGACGAGGACGTCGCAGCCCGCCAGGCTGCCTGCGCCCGTTACGTAAGGGGCGCCTTGAGCTGAGGCTACGGGAGTAACATGCCTGCAGTGGACGCCCACGCCTGAAGGACACAGCACCGCGACGCGATGCTTCGCACCGCCGCTAAATACCTCCCTCCAGCAGGACACCATGACACGCACCCATGCCTCAAAGATAACATTCAGGCACGCCACTCCGCCAGCGCCCAGCCCTCGTCTGCTAAGGGCCTCGGCCTTCGCACAAAACAAATCAAAGCTGCATGCTGATCACGGTCCCGACACACTGCAAACGAGTGTAGGAGACTAAACTTACATAAAATAAGTACGTGTATATTGCATGCGAGCAACGCATGCTGCATTGCACGCGCGGCGAGCAATCAAAGGGCGCAGAGCGCGCAACGATGCCCGCAAAACGGATGTTGCGCCTGAAGTCGCTTGTCAGCCCTCCGTTTAGTATATACAATCAAACTGCATACAGGTCACAGCCCCGGGCTCCCATGATCTGACAGCGAGGAGGGGGGCAAGCTCGTGCGCTAGATCGGGCCCGTGGACCGCCAGTGGAGCATGGCTGCCATTACAGGGCCCGACGAGAAGCTGCTGCCCATAGCCATCCTCATGTGCGTCTGGTCTTCGTTCCCCTCCTGCATGCTGCTGCCCTGTCCCCTTGCTGGACAACCCAAGTGACTTGCCTGATCATGTTCACACCTATGCCTCCGCAGCGATGAACTGAAGAACGACGAGGCGGTTAGGCGACTGAACTCCATCCAGCGCTTGAGCACTATCGCTCTCGCCCTTGGGGAGGAGAGAACGCGCACGGAGCTCATCCCGTTCTTGACAGAGAGCAATGATGACGAGGACGAGGTGCTGCTGGCGATGGCAGAGGAGCTGGGCAAGTTCGTGCCCTACGTCGGCGGACCTGCGTTTGCGCACCACCTGCTGCCGCCGCTGGAGAACCTCTCGCAGGTAGAGGAGACCGTGGTGCGGGACAAGGCGGTTGAGTCGCTCTGCAAGGTCGGCGAGAAGCTGCCCGACCAGAGCGTCGCGGAGTACCTGGTGCCGCTCATCAAGGTGGGCGGGGTGACCTGCGCGTCGCCATCATCAGCATACGCGGCAGCAAGCGCAGCCTGCACGTGCACCGCCCCAAGTTGCAGCGCTGGCTTCTTCATATTTTCATAGCAGCTCGGACTTGGTCTTTGTAGGACTGTGTGCGGTTGCGGCCCACTGCTGCGCACGCCATGGCTTGCGACGTTTGAATCGGTCTCGCTGAGGCGTGTCAGGGCTGCAGCCGTGCGTTCTGCAAACCAACGCGCCCAAGCGGCTTCGCTGCCCGCCGCGCCGCCCCTTGCGCTCCCCTGCCCATCCCGCAGCGCCTAGCCCAGGGGGAGTGGTTCACGTCGCGCGTGTCGTCGTGCGGCCTGTTCACGGTCGCGTACCAGCGGGCGCCGCCCGCGACACGCACGGAGCTGCGGCAGCTGTACGGGCAGCTCTGCCACGACGAGACGCCGATGGTGCGGCGAGCGGCGGCGCAGCGGCTGGGCACGTTTGCGGGCGCGGTGGAGCGCGAGCTGGTGGCGAAGGAGCTGCTGCCGCTGTTCACTGACCTCACAGGGGACGGTGCGCAACTGGGGCTTGCGGCGGGGAGTGGGTGGCCTTGGCGGGCGTGGGAGGCAGGGGGCCTCCTGCTTCCGTATATCAGGGGGTGTGGGTCACCTGTCTCAGGGACCGCAGGCGGCGGGGTGTAGCTGAGCAGGAGCGGCCCCACAGCAGTCGCCAGGCGGCCAGACGTTACGGACTGCGGTCGATGCCAGCCAGAAGGTCTAGCTTGCAACAGGCGTGTTTGCTTGTAAGCCAGCCGAGCACGCTGCTGCCGCTGTATTAGTGATCTGACCAGCAGCTGTGCATGGGCGTTGCGGCTTTCGTGCGCACCCCTGCATCATCCCGGCCTCGTCGCGCAGAGCAAGACAGCGTGCGGCTGCTGGCAGTGGAGAGCTGCGGCTCGTTTGCGCAGGCGCTGGGCACGGAGGGCTGCCGTGCCAGCCTGCTGCCGGTGGTGCAGAAGTTTGCGGCCGACAAGTCGTGGCGGGTGCGGTACAACGTGGCGCAGCAGCTGGTGGCCCTCTGCGAGGCGCTCGGGCCGGAGACCACCAGGTGGGGGAGAGGGGCGTGCTCGGGTCATGGACGAGCAGCGCAGCTGGTTGGGACGCGTTGTGCAGTGTCGACCTTTCTCATGCAGGGCCCCCCGGCCCTTTAAAGGAAGGGGTGGCATTTTGGACCCCATCCAACTGCAAAGGTTGTACGGACTCCTGATCTGCGACCATTGCAGAGGCTGATTGTTGCTTTGGAGGGGACCCCTGTTATTCAGGCCCTGTCGCGTGCGACGCGCCCCTCTGCGTGCCGCCCAGGTCCGACCTGACCCCTGCCTTTGTCAAGCTGCTGCGGGATCCTGAGGCGGAGGTGCGCATCGCGGCGGCGGGCAAGGTGGCGGCCTTCTGCAAGATGCTGACGGCCCCCATCATCGTCAGCCAGGTGAGAGGCGGCAGCGCCTGCTTGGACGGGGTTGATCGGGAGGCGGCAGCTCACAGTGAATAGGAGGCTGCACAATGGCGGCACAACATACATTTCGAAGGAGCCTGGAGGCGCCTGCGGTCGCCTCGCAGCAGCGTCCAAGCGGCTGGAAGGGCGCTTGCCGAGCTGGGGACGTCTCCGCGGTGCGCTCCGACATTCGTGCCATGCCTGTCTGCCTTCTGGCGGCCCCATCAGCCTTGCCTCCGCCCTCTCCCCCCCCCCCAGGTGGCGCCCTGCGTGAAGGAGCTTGCCAACGACAGCAGCCAGTTTGTGCGCGCCGCGCTGGCGGGCGTGGTGATGGAGCTGGCGCCGCAGCTGGGGCGGCAGCCGACCATCGACCACCTGCTGCCGGTGTTCTTGGCGCTGCTCAAGGACCCCTTCCCGGACGTCAGGCTCAACGTCATCAGCAAGCTGGATCAGGTGCGCGCGCGCGCGCGTGTGTGTGTGTGTGTGCATGCGTGCGTGTGTGTGTGTGTGTGTGTGTGTTTGTGTGTGCGTGCGTGCGTGCGTGCGTGCGCTTATGCATGTCTTGAGTCAAAGAGGGGGCCAATGGTGACGCGTCAGGTCGTGGCGGCTGTTTGAGGTCGGGTGCGCTGCAGCTGCGCCAGCGCCCTACACCTCCCCACTCCACCCACCTGTACATCACCCGACGCCCACCTCTCTGCGCCCTGTCTCCAGGTCAACACGGTCATCGGCATCGAGCTGCTGGCGCAGTCCCTGCTGCCGGCCATTGAGGAGCTGGCGGAGGACAAGCACTGGCGCGTGAGGCTGGCCATCCTGGAGCACATACCGCTGCTGGCCGCGCAGCTGGGGGCGGAGTTCTTCCAGGTGCGGGGCGGCAGGAGCGGGGCGGGGCGGGGCGCGATGGGGCCAGGGAGGTGCTCGAGAACAATCAGGCAGGGGGCTGCAGGGAGGACGCCTGACGCCGAAGCGGGCATCTCATGCGTGCGGCGCGTCCCGCGAGGGGCCAGTAGAGGCCGTGCTGGGCAGCTGTGCTGGGTGCTGCTGCAGCTTGAGCAGTGTGCGGCTGCTGGTGACGGCTGCCTGGCTCCTCGAATCACCCCTGTCTCAAGTGACCCCCGCCCGTGCCGCCCCTGACGCTGCACCCCCCAGGAGAAGCTGGGCCCCCAGTGCATGAAGTGGCTGGAGGACCAGGTGGCGTCCATCAGGGAGGCGGCCACCTCCACGCTGCAGAAGATTGCGCAGGTGGGGTGTGAGTGTGTAGTGGCGGGGCCGGCGGCGGCGGCGGCGGCAGGCAGGCAGGGCACGCAACTGTCGGCCGCTCGGTGGAGGCGGGGGCTGGTGGGGAGGGGCGGAGCGTTTTCAGCAGCAGGAGCGGGAGCCGGCAATGGGCGGGCGCTTGCAAGCTGCTGCTTCACACCTGGACCGGGAGCATGTCCCCGTCCAACCGCTGCCTCTCGTCCCAGGCCCCTCTCTCCTTCCCGCCCGAACCCCCCCAGGAGTTTGGTCCCGAGTGGGCCAAGGAGCACCTGGTCCCCCCTGTGCTGGCGATGGTGAAGAACCCCCACTACCTGTACCGCATGACGGTGCTGGGCGCGGTGGCCGCGCTGTCCAGCTACGTGTCGCCCGACGTGCTGCGCGGCACCATGCTGCCCGTCGTCATACAGTGCGCCAAGGACAAGGTGCGCGGGGTTGTTTGGGGGCGCACCTGCATGTGTGCGTGTGTGTATGTATGTGCGTGTGTGCGTGCGTGTGAGTGTGCATTGTGTGAAAGTGTGCGGTGCAAATGTTGGAGGCAGGGGGTTCGAGAAGGAGGGTCACCGAGGGTGGCCGTGACGGCTGTGTGCATGTGAGAGATGCCGTGGTGGTGCGCAGGAGAGGAGCAGACGGCGCAGGGGGGGGCTGGGCGCAGGCGGGCGCCGGGCTGGGGCCTCGCGTGGTGCAGGGGC
>NW_014011071.1:0-5626 GCF_000611645.1 Monoraphidium neglectum
GTGAGGGGTCGGCAGGTGGATGGCTGCTAGGTGCGGGGGGCGGGGGGGGGGGTTAGCGTGGGCGACGGCGGCGAGGCCGGGCTGCGCTTCGCTGCGTAGAAACTCTTGCTTCGAAGACGCGCCACAGATCGCCGACAGGAACCGAGGTTGCAGTTGTGGTTGGAGTTTCACCGGTAGGGGGTGCATGCAGCTCCCCACAATTCCTTGCAAGCACACAGTTGCTGCACGATAGACACGGCAGACAGACGCGGCTTTTTGGTAAAACGAGAAGGCGGGCGCGGGCCCAGGACGATTTTGCAGGCCGCGCCCCTCCCAACCCCACCTCTCCAAGCAGATGCCACACTCCACCTGCCGGCCCCGCTCCAGCTTCGACCGCCGCCCCGCTGCGGCGGCGCACTCTGCTCTGTGGGCGTCCGACGCCTCCTGATTGTAGGGGTGCAGCTTGTTGAGGCCGCAGAGCTGCGGGTGAGCGAGGGGCGCAGGGGGTTTTGGCGATGGGTGCGAGGCAGGGGTGGATGGGTGTACGGTGCGTGTGTGCGTGTGTATGTGTAGAGGGAGTGAGCAACTGACACCTGGGCACGTTTGGCACTGGCAGCTGTGTGCGCTGGCGTGTGATGACGGGTGTGTTGAGTGCGTGGAGCTGGAGGTTCGGGGGTGTTTTGGGTACAACGAGTGGAGCGGCGTGGGGATGGAAGACAATGCATGGAAAGCAGCAGCGGTCTCCTGTGCACTCCTGTGGTGCGTGAAGACCCGGGACTCGCGGCTTTGCACAGACGAACAGGCGAGCGCTCCATGCACACAGCCAAGTCCCCAAAGCCTGCAGCTGCAGGTGACAGCCGACCCTGTCGCCCCAAACGCATGCATGTAATCAAATGCGCACAGGATACGCGCGCGCCGCACCTCGCACTCGTCGCCGTGCACCAACGGGCAGTCCTCCCCAGCCGCGCACGCGCCATCCCGCTCGTAGGCAGGGCACAGCGGGATGTCAGCCGGGTCCACCACCTCGTCCCCAGCCTCGCCCCCAGGCCCCTCCGCCTCGCCGCCGCCATAACCCCCTTCCAAGTAGGTGTGGACGCCGCCGCTGGATTGATGGGGCGAGCAGCCCTCGCCTTCAAGCCCCAGGCCGCCAAAGTGCTCCTCCTCGCCGCACTCCTCTCTTGAGTTGCGGTTTGAAGCAAGAGGGCAAAGAGGTCGTGGTGAGGACTCAGAAAGACTGGGGACGGGGCACAAGTTGCTGCCAACGGTGGCCTGGATGGGGCCAAACAAGGCAGGCAAGGCTGTAACGTCGCACCAGGCGCAGCCGCGGGGCGTCCCGCAACACATCCCCATGCCCCCACCCTGGCAAGCGCGCCTAACACACGGACGCGCGACACCCGAGCGCCCCTCGGATTGCCACCCTGCAACGCTCCAAGGACTCACTCGTAATAGTCAGACCCCTCCTCCTGGCCCAGCTGCTGCTGCTGCTGCTCCGGCTGCTGCCCCTCCTCCACATGCTGCTGCCCCTGCCGTGATTGCCCCGGCGGGCGCCGCACCTGGCCCTGTAGCCGCATCTGCTGCTGCTGCTGCTGCCACGCCTCCATCTCATCCGCTTCAGTGTCCCCCTCCCAAGGGGGCTGCTGCTGCTGTTGCTGCTGGGCGTCATCCTGTCAAGAATTAGTAAGCAACGACGCAGCTGGGTGCGGTCGACATGGCCTGACGGGAGCTCCTAGTGGCGTGACAGCGCCGGCCCTGCCCGCGGCGCCGGGGCCCCGCTGCGGGCCGCCTGCCCTGTTCAGTTCCGCCATGGCCTGCGGCGCCTCAGCCCAGCGCACCCCACCGCAAAGCCGCCTGGATCGCATGTCACCCTCTGGCTTGATCAAGGCACGGCAAGAGCAACGCTGCGGACCCTAGCATGCCAAACCCCCTCACCACGCTCTCAAAAAGGCCAAACTCGTCTGCACCACTTGGCCACTTGTACACCCCGCGACCATCTCCGCCGCCGCCGCTGCCGCCTCCTTCCTGCTCGCCGCCACCCCCGCTGGCTCGCCCGGACGGGCCCGTCGCGGCGGCGGGCAAGGCCCAGGCAGCTGTTGGCGGCAGCGGCGGTTTGCTGGCCGCAGGTGCGGGCTTTGCACTGCGCGGGGGGCGTTCGAAAGAACGCACATAGCAGTTGAGTGCTTGTGTGTGGCGTGCCCAGTACCCCGCGCGCAGTAGGGGAAACCGCACGCATGGCAGCATGTGCAACCAGGTGGGTCAGGTCCATGCTGCAACTGCGGCATCCACTGAAATGCAATAGCTGCAGAAGTCGCGGCACTCCCCAGTAGCCCCGGCTGGCCCGCCCCTGCTGCTGCCCATCCTGCTACGGGTGGGCACAGCACCAACCGCTTGCCGCGCACCTGCTGCTGCTTGGACTGCTTGGGCCGGCGGCGCCGGCGCGCTGCTGCTCCTGCACCTGTTGCGGCGTCTGCTGCTGTCTTTTGGTGTACTCGGGCCTCACGTGATCGTAACGGCATTTGCTGCCATACGCGCACTGGCCTGCCAAGTAGAACTTGCACACCTGCAGGTGACGGGGCATGCCGGTGTCGGCATCGCGGCATGAGCCCATGCTCTTTTGTCCTGGGCTGCATGAGGGACTGCGGCAGCGCGTGCTGCCGCTACAATCCTCTCCTTTGCATGGTTCAAAAGGACTCTGGTGGCCTGCCTGCTTGCTGCACGCGTGCTGGATGAACGGCTGTTGCTGCCATCAGCGTGCTCTTACCTGGTTTGGAACGTCACCCATGTCGTGGCTGAAGCGGCACCCATCGCCAAAGGCGCAGCAGCCATTCATGTAGTACTTGCATAGCACCCTGCATGCGAGGGGATGAGCACGCGGCTCGAGACCTCCCACCACGATGCAGCGGCCGCGATGCAGGTGCTGTTCGATTGCGGCGTGACGCGCCGCACACGCAGGGGACGTGACTCCAGGAGCACGAACGCTAGATATGCGCATGGAATGTTTCTCCGCATTTCGCTCATGCCTCCACAGAGCTGCCGGCTGTGCGCGAGACCTGCACATACACATCGATCTGACAGCGGGCTCGCGCTCACTTAGAAGTCATGCGAATTTATACACAGTGATGTTTACTGTGCGACTTCGCATCCACCGACGACAGCTGTGCAGAATGGTGCGTGACAGTGGACAAACGTTGTTGAGCAGCCTTGCGTGCATGCGTGTTCGGTAGAAATGAATCTGATCGTGTTCGGATCGCTGCGACGAGCGCACCTGGCCTGTCGAGAATGCCGCAGTGTCTGAGCTGGTGACACCCTCGCCTTGTCAGTTGTCACCCAGGGGTACGCGAGGGCCACATGCATTCTACGTCTGGGTTCTTTCATCAGAATTCATTTTTTGGTAATCTAGCAAGCGCCTGCTCATTCACCTACTTGAGTCAACAGCACATGATCATGTGAATCCCAGCCATGTACCTTGTTTTGGTCAACTGGTCAAATCACTATATTTGCGTAGCATGATCAAGGTCAATGGAGATGTGCCAGCAAAACTGAACATTGTCTGAGCCTCTGCTTGGTAGCGTACCAAGGCAGTACAGCAAGATCAGCCTTTCTCGCAGAACACATGAATGGCACGGCTAAAAACGGCAAACTCAGCTTCTCAAGCACAGGAAGTAAAGGTGTATTACATCATGATCATATCCATGCGGTTGCCCCTGAGCGTATGGCAGGTGCAGGCTCAAAGAATCCAATCAAATGAGTCAATGGCATTCACCTCAATGACAATTCTAAATGGACATTAACACGAGGACTGCACCCTCCGACCGCACAGACCGTCTGATGTGTGCATCCACAGCAAAAGTCCATGGCACCAGGGCAGAAATGCGGGCAGCATTGAAAATGCTGCGCCAGACAAAGTCCGAGGTTTGAGGGTGTGAATATGTGTGCAAGTATGTGCGTGTGTATGAGAGTGCGAAAGTGCGTGTGTAGTGCACATGTGTGCGACTGTGGCTCGGGCTGCTGTAATCAGAACTCTCAGGTGTCGTCCAATGTGTGTGCTTCTCCGCAGCAACCAAAATCAACGAGAAATGTCTGCTATTGCAGCTGTTTGAGGACGTCAATTTGCCACAAGCGCATGGCGGCTTGAGGAAGAAAAGCTGTGCTTTGCATGCGCGCTTTGCAGCACATGCAGGCACAATGGTGATGGCGTGACCCTATGTACGGGTGTGATTGTTGAGGTATGCATCACACGCCAGAAGAGAAGATGGGAATGCCTGCCATGCAATTGCTGGGACTTTTTGAATGCTTGCCCGGCTTGGCAGGCGGCAGGTTTATGAAGCAAAAAGCTGGGAAACCTCTTAGCCGCAAGGTGGCAGATGGTTATTGTTCGGTGGCCGAACATTGCGGCCTTTTGATGGTTGTGTGCACGTGCGCTCACATCGAAGTACTGGATTTGCAGGCATCACACAGAGGGCATCACAGCACCCTGGCGCCTTTGTGGCGGTGGACGAGCCCGCACAGCTGCATAGCGTGTCTGGCAGACTAGGGCGCATTGGCCACCTGAGGCGCTGCCGTCGCGGGGACAGCCTCAGGCAGCGCTCCCGTCACGGGCGCCGCCGCCACAGGAAGGGGAATGGGAGAACCCTGGGGGGAAGCCGCCCCGACCACGGCAGCCTTCGCCAGGGCCGCCTTGGGCTCGTCGGCCCCAGTAGCCGCCGCCGCCGGCCCTGGCCCCGCCGGCCCTGGCACCGCCGGCCCTGGCGCCGCCGCCTCGGGCGCCGCGGCCGCCCCAACAGGGCCCGCCTGAGCAGGCTGCGCCTCGTGGCCGCTGGGCCCTGCAGCCCCATCGGGCTTCCCCCATTTGGTGGAGCAGGTCCTGAGATTGAGCAAGGTCAGACAGCAAGGACGTGATTGGTGCAGAGGGTGAGACTGTGCGGGAGTGCGGTTTGCCCGTCAACAAGGGGAGCGGACTACGACATACAGTGCGAGAGACCCGTGTGTCACATGGGCGGCCTCAGCACGCGGATGCAAGCAGCACTGCCGAAACTTGTTTGCTCACGTGGTGACGGCGCCAGAAGGGAGGGTCTACCATTAGCGAGCGGAGGGGGGGGGGGAGCATGGCGGCGTGGAGTGCGTGGTGAGGCGATGAGCTGGGAATGCATGCAAAGTCCCAAGACGCTGGCGAAACCAAAGCCGCAGACTCCGCGAATGAGGCTCTCAGGGCCGCTGCAACAACTGGACCTGCTCTCATGTTGCAGCAGCGCCTGGTGACCTGTGAATGCTGGGGTGGGCGTGTGTGGTTCCGCGCACACGCACCACTGAGGACCCAATGGTGTACATCATCGCGGGTGAGAAGAAGCCCAGCTCCTTGAGGATGGCATCGCACAGCGCCTGGATGTTGACATCTGAGTCCTCGGTGCTCACGCTGCAGGGTGTGTGTGCGTGCATGCGTGTGAGTGCGCGCGTGTGTGTGCAAATGTGTGTTGTATGCTGTCGAAGGACTTTGGGGAGCGAGGGGCCGTGGTCTGCTTGGCTGTGGCTGTGGTTGATGGCAATGGCTTAAAGCCCATGTGCCTGCCTGCCTGCCTGCCTGCCTGCCTGCCTGCCTGCCTGCCTGCCTGCCTGCCTGCCTGCCTGCCTGCCTGCCTGCCTGCCTGCCTGC
>NW_014011071.1:6047-9203 GCF_000611645.1 Monoraphidium neglectum
CCTGCCTGCCTGCCTGCCTGCCTGCCTGCCTGCCTGCCTGCCTGCCTGCCTGCCTGCCTGCCTGCCTGCCTGCCTGCCTGCCTGCCTGCCTGCCTGCTGACCAGCCTGCCTCTTACCCTCCCCCCTCAAAAGGCTTGTATTGGCATCATTGCAGCCCAAAGCCGATGACGTCCTGTTGGCAACGCTGACTACTAGCTTGCCTAAGAATCCTGTGCTGCTGCTGCTGGTGCTGGAGCTGCTGCCGCTGCCGCTTCCGCTGCCGCTGCCGCTGCCGCTTCTGCTGCCGCTTCCGCTGCCGCTTCCGCTGCCGCTTCCGCTGCCGCTTCCGCTGCCGGTTCCGCTGCCGCTGCTGCTGCCGCCTGCGCTTGCGCTGGAGGCCTTTCTTGACAAGCACCCGGTGAAGCACCCGAACCTCACGACGTTCCCGGGCCCCCAGCAGCCGCTCACGTGATTGCACCGTCTGTGCGGGTAGGGATCCAGACGGTCTTTGACTTTTTGGGGACGAAGGACGCCGTGTAAGAGCCACCAAGAAATCCGAACCCGGACACCTTGATGGTGGGGGCGCCAACTGTTTTGGTGATCTTGGGGTTGAGCGCGTTCGAGATGGCCTTGAACTTCTTGGGGACAGTAGTGCAGGCGATGGTGGTGTAGTCGCTCTGGACTGTGGCGCCTGAGTCATCTTTGACCGCCTGATACACGGCTGCGGATTCGCAGGCGGGGGGGAGGTCAAGGCGGGGCATCCAGGCGGTGATGCGAGGGATGCTCATGTGTATGCTTGTCCTGAATTCAGTTGATCACAATCAACAAGGGGCCTGCAGTCACTGATTGAATGTACTGTGGTGGTGGCGGGGCCGGGGGTGCACGATCCTGCTGAGCCCCCCTCGTTCCTGGACTGCGCGCATTGCGGTGTTGCCTGGTGCAGCCTGGTGCAGCCTGGCACAGCTTGCGGACAGAGCAGCGTCTTGATTGGCCCCAGCACTCACATGCACATGCTGGCGGGTCTGTCTGGGCCTTGGCCTCCGCTGCCAGCATCATCAAGGCGACCACCAGCACACTACAAAAGCACGCAGTCATCCTGTGGGTTAGGTGGATTGGAACGGGGCCGGGCTAATAAGCATGATGCAGCTGCGAAATCCACTCCACGCATATATAACAGTCGTACACGAACGCCCCAGGGCACGGCAACCTCGCTGTGAGGCCCGGCCTGACGCCAATACGCGCTTCCCACACCACAATTTCCCTCAAACAAGAATCATAAATAGCTGTAGTTATCAGCACCTTTGAGTGCAAGAGCTCAAACGAATGCCAAGGCGGGGGTGAACGGCGCCAGTCGTTTGGTCTAGTGAGGGGTACGGGGGATACGATGAACGGCGGATGCAAAGTAACCGAAAAAGGATTACGGACGAAATCCTGCCGTCGCTGATTTTGGTCCTTGTGCTGCTGTGGCCTGCAGTCCTGGTGACCCAGGGCAAGTGACGTAGTGACGCCTGCGCTCTTCTGCAGCTGCCCCGGGGCATTGTGAAAGCAAGTACATCGTGTGATTGGTGCCGATGCAGTCACCTGACTCGTTGTGGCGAACGCACAGCCATTGCCATGGGCGAGTGCAGTTGGGTGCTGCCCGGCTGAGTCGCCAATCTTGGACCCGCAGTCGCTGTGTAGCGCAAGTCCTGGATGCGCAGGCAAGTGCAGCCCCCGGCTTTGCGTTTGGACCAGTGCAGCCCCCGGCTTTGTATTTGTTCCAGCAGGCCCCTATGCTTGCCGCGCTTTGCACTGCCCCGACATGCTGCTTGCACCTTGCGACCACTTGGCGTACCTGCGCACGGAACACCTGCCAGGGCATCGCTGACAATGTGTGGAAGTGGGGAACGCGCCAGTGTGCAAACACAAAACATGCCCACACGTCCAGCTTAATTAGTACGTTTCTTGCTACTCACCGCGACAAGGACCCATACTTGCTTCTCACCCGCAGCTCACTTTGATATCCACGACTGGCGCACGCGTCAGGGTGTGCTGCTGCCAAGGCGTTGCCAGGATGGTTGTAAACAATTACAGCGGCGCGACTTTGAATCGCCACTTGATTTGCAGTCGTGCGTGGCCAATCGCGCAAGCCCGCAAGATGGAAAAGGGTGGGTGCGGTGGACACGGGGACGATGCGGGGCCAGCCAGGAGCCCTTGCAGAAGGGGGGGCCGCCGAAATGTTGAATGCCGCATTGGGGCGGGTGACGGGGGACGAGGGAGGTGGGCGTTCCACACAGGTGAGTTGATGCCGATTTTTCGAGTGATGGAGAAGCGAAGCGATGGACGGGACGCGCGCAAAAACCACACAGCAAGCAGGTGGCGGAAGTACAACCCCGCAGCTGGCCAGCCAGAAGGGGGCCCGATGGCAGGCCGCGCGCGGACTTGGATCAGGTCAGCTGCACCGCAGGCTGCGCAAAAAACATGTCTGGCACGTGGCCTCCGCCGCCGGGCAGCCCGCCAAAAACAGCCAGTGCGGCCGCGCCGCCTCCCAGCTCGTCGCCGCCGGCGCGGGCGAGCTCGTCATGCTGCTGCTGCTGCTGCCGCTGCCGCTGCTCCTGCTGCTGCAGCGCCGCCGCCAGCTGCTTGGCCGCATGGAGCCCCGGGGGCGCGTAGTACCCGGCCCGCTGCGCGCCCACGGCCCCCTCATCCTGCCGCCCCTGCTGCTGCTGCTGCTCCTCCTGCTGCTGCCGTTTTCGCGGCTGCTGCTGCTGTTGCTGCGGTCGCTCGCCCGCGCCGCCGCTGCTGCCCGCGCCCTGAGCTGCCGCGCCGAGGTCGTCAGGGGCGTAAGGGTGGAACGCCTCCGGCTGCTGCTGCAGCATCGCCGCGAGCTGCTGATGCACCAGCTCCGCGTGCTGCTCGTCCACCTCGCCGCCCAGCTCGCCCGCGGCCCCCGCCGCGTGCGCGAGCGCCGCCGCGAGCGCCGCCTGCTGGTCCTCCAGCGCCGCGCCGTCGGGGCCGCAGAGCGCGCCGGTCGCGTCGACCGTGAAGCCCTCTGGCAGGGCCACCGCCGCGAAGCCGGGGGGCACGGCCGGCACGCCCAGCGGCAGCGCGCCGCCGCCGCCGCCGTCGGGGCAGGCGCCGGCGGCGTCCATGCCGTCGAGCAGGACGATCTGCGGCAGCGTACCCCCTAGTCCGGGG